>NC_057810.1:196395955-196496012 GCF_018294505.1 Triticum aestivum | reverse complement strand
AGAGAGGCTGGGTGGTGCGTGGCGAGCTCGGGCGCGCCATGCTCACCTCCCTGCCTGCTCTGGCGAGGGGAAGCAGCTGGCTGGCACGGGCCAGCACAGTGCTGGGCCGGCTGGGCTGGGCCGCACAGGGAGGAGCCCAGGTAAGCTTCTCCCTTTATTTATTTTCTGCTTTCTGTTTTATTTAATACTTCTGCAACTTTGTTGAATTAAATAAAATACCTAGGCAACTCCAAAAATCACCAAACTACTCCTGGCTCATAGTTGGATTATTTCCAACATGAAACATTTTAGTTTGGAGATATTTGAGCATTTAAATATTTTATATTATTTTAAATGCCCAAATTCAAATAGCTATGATTTAATTCAAAACCCTAGGATGGCCTAGGAAAATGTGCACCACTTTTGGCAGAGGTTCTGAACCAAGGCAAAAATGATGGGCATTTTAGAAGGGCATTTCAGGTTCATTGAAAATTATTTTAGTAAACCCTAGTTGGTTTCAGAGGGGACTGGGGGTTCTGTCATCCCCATTTCAAGTTTCTGATGAAAGAGTAAACATGATGCAGCACTCTAATGCATGACTAGCTAGGGTGTGACAACTCACCCCCACTCAAAAGAATCTCGTCCCGAGATTTGGGTTCCTCCGAGAAGAAGGCGGGGTATTCAAGTCGAAGACGATCCTCCCTTTCCCAAGTTGCTTCATCTTCAGAATGGTGCGACCATTGAACCTTGAGAAACTTGATATTATGACGTCGGGTGGTACGCTCGGCTTGATCGAGGATACGAATGGGGTACTCCCGATATGTAAGATTATCTTGGAGATCAAGCGTTTCGTGGTCCACTTCACGGATAGGATCCGAGAAGCAACGCCTGAGTTGAGAAACGTGGAAGACATCGTGAACTCTGGAGAGGTGCGGAGGTAGTTCCAATTGGTAGGCAACTTCTCCTCGTTTGGCAAGAATGCGAAAAGGTCCAATGTAACGAGGAGCCAATTTGCCTTTGATACCGAAGCGATGGGTTCCCTTCAGAGGGGTGACCCGAAGATAAGCCTTCTCGTCAACCTCGAAAGTCATAGCCTTATGTTTTCGGTCATATTGACTCTTTTAACGAGATTGGGCTGTTTTCAACTTCTCACGAACGATACGAACTTGTTCTTCTGCTTCCTGAATCATATCCGGGCCAAAGAATTGTCTTTCCCCGGTTTCTGACCAGTTAAGGGGTGTTCGACATCGTCGTCCATAGAGAACTTCAAAAGGGGCTTTACCCAAGCTAGATTGATAGCTGTTGTTGTAAGCGAATTCGGCAAATGGAAGGCACTTCTCCCAGTCCATTCCGAAAGAGATAACAGAGGCTCGAAGCATGTCTTCTAGAATTTGGTTGACGCGTTCCACTTGACCAGTTGACTGAGGGTGGAAAGCGGTGCTAAAGGAGAGACGAGTTCCCATAGCATTTTGGAAACTTTCCCAAAATCGAGAGGTGAAAAGACTTCCTCGATCCGAATTGATTTCCAAAGGAACACCATGGAGGGACACTATTCGGGAGATGTATAAGTCTGCCAGTTGGCTAGCGGTTATACTCTCACGAACAGGTAAGAAATGAGCTACTTTGGAAAGACGATCGACCACGACGAAAATAGCATTATTCCCTCTTTTGGTTCTGGGAAAACCAGTAATGAAATCCATACCAATTTTATCCCATTTCCATTCAGGAATAGCTAAGGGTTGAAGGGTGCCAGCAGGCCGTTGATGCTCTGCTTTTACATGACGACAGACGTCGCAATTTGCAATATACTGAGCAATTTCTCTCTTCATCCTAGTCCACCAGAACCTCTGGCGTAGGTCCTGATACATTTTTGTGCTACCGGGATGAATGGTGAGAGGAGATTCATGAGCTTCCTTAAGGATCAATCGCCTCAGGTTGCGCACCTTGGGAACCACTAGTCGATCCCCGAAGTATACGACTCCTTGATCACTAACGGAGAAGCAATTCGCAATTCCTTTCTGAATGTTCCTCTTGATGCGGGAGATTCCCGGATCTACCTTCTGTGCTTTGATAATTTGATCCGTAAGGGTAGGTTTTGCCACCAAGGTGGAGAGAAAACCTTGAGGAACAATGTGAAGGTTAAGCTTTCGAAATTCCTCATGGAGAAGCGGTTGACTTCGTTGTAACATCAGGTTGTTACAATAAGATTTACGACTTAGCGCATCAGCCATGACGTTGGCTTTCCCTGGGGTATAGGTTATCCCTAAGTCGAAGTCTGTGATCAATTCAACCCAACGTCTTTGCCTGAGATTCAGATCCGGTTGGGTGAAGATGTACTTCAGACTTTGGTGATCAGTAAATATTTCGCAACGATTACCGAGAAGGTAATGTCGCCAGGTCTTAAGTGCATAGACTACGGCTGCAAGTTCTAAATCATGAGTAGGATAATTCTCCTCATGTGGGTGCAATTGCCGTGAAGCGTAAGCAATTACGTGTCGATCTTGCATAAGAATGCATCCTAGTCCTTGTCGCGAGGCGTCGCAGTAGATAACAAAGTCCTTGGAGAAGTCTGGCGGTACCAGCACGGGAGCAGAGGTCAGGCGTCTTTTCAGTTCCTGAAAACTGTGCTCACATTGTGGAGTCCATTCGAACTTCTTATCTTTCTTGAGGAGTTCGGTTAGAGGTTTGGCAACCTTGGAGAAGTTCTCGACAAAGCGACGGCAATAGCTCGCTAAGCCTAGAAAACTCCGAACTTGCTTGACCGATTCGGGTGGAGTCCAATCAAGGACGGCTTGAACTCGCTCAGGGTTAACAGCAATACCTTTACCAGATATTACATGACCCAGATAGGTCACTTCTGATAACCAGAATTCACATTTAGAAAATTTGGCATAAAGGCGATGCTCTCGAAGTTTCTTCAACACTAGCCTTAGATGTTCGGCATGTTCTTCCTCGTTCTTGGAGTAGATGAGTATATCATCGAGATAAACTATGACGAATTTATCCAAATACTCCATGAAGATTGAGTTCATTAACCGAGAAAAAGTGGCTGGAGCGTTGGTTAATCCGAAGGACATGACGGTGTACTCGTATTGGCCATAACGAGTAACAAAGGCCGTTTTAGGAATGTCCCCGTTTCTGATTTTGATTTGATGGTAGCCCAACCTCAAATCCATCTTAGAGAAGACTGAGGATCCAGCGAGCTGATCATACAGGTCGTTGATCCTGGGAAGTGGATATTTGTTTTTGATTGTGACCAAATTGACAGGTCGGTAATCTACAACCATCCGGTCCGTACCATCTTTCTTCTTGACGAATAGGACGGGGCAAGCCCACGGAGATGAGCTAGGTCGGATGAAACCCTTTTTCAAGGATTCATCGAGTTGTTTCTTAAGCTCGGCTAGTTCTAGGGGTGCCATTTTGTAAGGTCTTCTAGCAATCGGAACGGTTCCGGGGATGAGGTCTATGACGAACTCAACATCCCTGTCAGGTGGAACACCTGGCAATTCCTCTGGAAAGACATCCGGAAAGTCACGGACTACCGAAACGTCCTCAAGGTCTGGCAAAGGGCTGGCGTTAAGAGAATATAATTGTCGCTTGGCTATTCGAGTCAAAACATTGACTATCTTCCCCGAAGGATGGGTGAGTTGAACGGTCCTAGAGAAGCAATCAATTTTGGCTTGATGAGCTGACATCCAGTCCATACCCAAAATGATATTAATATCTGAAGATTTAAGGGCTATCAAAGATGCGAGGAAAACAAGTCTATCGACTTGGATTTCATTTCCATGGCTTACTCTAGAAGTTTGCCATTTGGATCCCGGAGTTTGAATTACCATGGAGGATGGCAAGTCACAGAATGCAACGTTATGCAAACGAGCATAATTTTCAGATATAAAAGAATGAGAGGCTCCTGTATCGAAAAGAACAGATGCCGGGTGGCAATTAACAAGAAGCGTACCGAGAACGACGTTGGGATCTTCTTGAGCTTCTTCGGCAGAGATACAATTGACCTGGCCACGTGAAGCGGTGACCAGTTTAGCGTGGAATACTTTCCCTGTCGGCTTGCCACGGCCAACAGCTTTAGCAGATTGATTGGGGTTTGTCTGGGGGCACTCCCGCATATAGTGACCAGATTCCCCACACTTGAAACAAGTCACGGAACTGGTACGTGGAGGAGCATTATTGGTTGGACCCCCATAGGGCTTGGCTGGAGCAGACTGTTGAGCGGGGCGAGGCGCCTGGAAGGATGGCCTCAGTGTGAACCTGGGTGGCAGGGCGGTGTTGGGTACCCACACGCGGCGCTTCTGAGGACCAGCACCAGATGAGGAACCCATGTCACGTCCATGCTTGCGTGTTGCGTCGTAGTCAGTCTGACCAGTTTCAGCACTGATGGCT
Organism: Triticum aestivum; assembly: GCF_018294505.1. Lineage (NCBI taxonomy): Eukaryota > Viridiplantae > Streptophyta > Magnoliopsida > Poales > Poaceae > Triticum > Triticum aestivum. The sequence goes on along the minus strand of NC_057810.1, from coordinate 196,491,635 downwards.
TTGTTGACAAGTTTCGAAAAGGATGTGCACTCATGCAGACGGAGGTCGCGGCGAAGCTCAGGACTAAGGCCCTTGCGGAACCTTGCTTGCTTCTTGGAGTCAGTAGAAACTTCCTCGGTTGCATATCGTGCAAGATTACCAAACTCCCTGCTATAGACATCCACAAAAAGTCGGCCTTGGGTGAAATTGCAGAATTCTTCACGCTTACGGTCCATGAGACCCTCCGGAATGTGATGTTCACGGAAAGCCTCACTGAACTCAGCCCAAGTAGTGACATGGCCCGCTGGGCGCATAGCTCCATAATTCTCCCACCATAGACTGGCGGGGCCTTCAAGATGATACGCAGCAAAGGTGACCTTGTCAGCCTCCGCTACCAGCGCGGAACGCAGTTTGTGAGAGATACTGCGAAGCCAGTCATCAGCGTCGAGAGGTTCGACGGAGTGGTGGAACGTGGGTGGATGCAATTTGATAAAATCACTGAGTGACACCACGTTAGCCCTCTGATGGTGTGCTGTATTCTGTTCAATACGCTCCAACAAACGGTTTGTCTCCCGCTTGTTTCTCTCAGCTTCCATCATCACCTCGGCTAGTGAAGGAGGATGAGGCAGATTTTCATTCCTGGCTTCACTGCCTTCGGCCTGCTCTTGAGAAGCAGGGTTGGCGCGCGTGTTGACCATCCTAGGTAAACAAGACAATGATTTAGTCAGAATGATGAAATTCCGACATAGGATACATAATGTAAGAAATAACTCGGAATGCAAGATGATCATCCGTATGACATGGTAGATACAGAAACTGCTTCTTTATTCCATCGTCATACACACCATACAGGTTTAGTACAAGACCAAGCAAGTACTAATACGGTGAAAAGAGGATTACATCTCATCGGAGGCATCCCAAGCTCCTATACATTATTTTTCTACATCTCCGGAAAGAGTACAAACTAGGTCATATCCCACGAGACACGCAGGACAACAGACGACACAGCTAGTGCGAACTAGTGATACTACTACTAACTTAGACCGATCCGTAGTAGTCCTCGTAGAAGTCACCTCCATAGCCTGGAAGCTCAACATGATCATCCGGAAACAGCCGGTCTCGCGGAGCTTGTGGACCATAAGGGCTAGGATGAGGCCTTGGACCAACAAACGGTGGTCTACGGGGACCGCGAGGTTGGGTGATGCCTCCTACATCACGCCAAACCATCACGTCCGGCAGAGCAGATCTCACTGGATAGAGATCGCGCATATCTGAATATCCAGCTTGCACCGCCGGTGCGAACCGAGTCAAAGTGGCCCAGTGGTCGGCACGGGTATTGAAGAGCTCTAACCTTAAGGCCCGATTTTCACGGTCCTTATCCTCGAGCATCTCAGCAGTGGTGTGAGTCCGTGAATCCTCCTGAGTGGAGTCAGCATAGATAGCCTGGAGATACCATTGTGCTCCCGGAAGTGATCCTGGCATATACCGGAAGTCAGAGTCCCGAAATAACCCAGATCTGACTCGCATAATGGTCATCATAGAGTAGGCGGCATCCTGCACAGCCATCTCGATAGTAACCCCGAGTCCATAGGAGCAGTGAAGAGGCTCAGTGGATCCAGGATAAGATGGAAATATCCTGACAGTGCAGAGATACTGGCTTTGATTAAAGTCTCGGAATTGCTCTTCGACCGTGTACTCAGGATACCAGCGGTATCCAGCCTCAGTCATTACCCTGACCAACTTAGCAGTATGGCCGGGTACATCTAGGCATCGAGTCAGGCGAACCACTTGATTGAGGTCGCGAGTGGCCATCTGAAAGCATAATCATAATGCAAAGGCATTAGAATTTCTAGCAAAATTTCGGCAGCATAACAGCTGTAAATGCTCAAAAAGGATATTGAGACATTTGACAAAGGATTTCGTACACACTCAACATCATCATATCAAGTCTTGAAACCATTCCTACAACATAATGTGGTAGTAGAACTGAACTAGGCTGATAACCATCAAACTTATAAGGTACTTCTGATTAGTAACACGTGATCCTGATAGAGAGAACAGATCCTAATTCCTTAACCCCCGGTGGAAGAATGGACTGACTCAGATCAGAAAGTCATAAGGTATAAGGAGTAAAAAGAGCCTTACGTTCCAACCCACAAACAATTCCCCTACATATAACTAAAGAATTTCTAGACTCAACATCGACCAGTTTGGCTTGGAGAACCTACAGGCAGTCTGGCTCTGATGCCAACGCTGTCAGGACCCCGACTCGATGTCACATCGATCTAGCTGGTAACACCTCATATCACTTTGCGGCCTCACGCACGGTATCCCCATGGGTGTCGTCTTACCTTTTTCCCGGGACCGTTTGCGCCTTTTGGCTCACGTATATGATAGTGTCGCTAGCATCCATATGATAAAGAGCCCGGGCTGACATGACTAGTCGTAAACCCAAAGTGGCACAGACTTACAGGGACAGGCATCCATGACCCAGCTTCGAACGTGTCGGTCATCAGCAAGTGGGTCCGGGCTGTAGCACTGGGCTAGCAGGACTCCGGTAAACCGGGCTGTAGCGGGCTAACAGGACTCCGGTACTCAAAGCGTGACATTTCCGCGAAGGGACAGACACAGGAACGAAGAAGGACACATGCCGGCCAGCCTAAGTGTTCCAGAGCAGTAGCAAGCTACCATGGCTCAGCGGTAACACTAGGAGACATTTCCCGGTAAGAGAGGCTACTAAAGATAAACAACTAGATAGTCAGATCCCACACATACCAAGCATTTCAATCATACACACAATATGCTCGATATGTGCAAATACAACGAAGCATCACAACATGACTCTACGACACAAGTACTTTATTTAAGGCTCAGTGAGCCATACATAACATACACACAAAGGTACGGGTCTCACGACCCAACATACAAGTCATACAGTCATACAAGCCAACAGCGGAAGTAACTTGTCTGAGTACAGACAACTAGTAAAATAAAAGAGGCTTGGAAAGCCTGGCTATACTATGTGGTCCTTCACAAGCTCAGGGTCACCACCTGGGTCTTTAGCCTACTCGTTGATGTCAACGTCTACATAGAACCCATCAGAAGGGGTTGCAGCGTCTTCTATAAAAATGTAGATTATAGCAACATGAGTACAAAGGTACTCAGCAAGACTTACATCAGATCCTACATACATGCATAGTATCAAGAAGGGTTGGTGGGGTTATTGCAGCAAGCCAGCTTTGACCCTTGGCTAGGCTATCCTACGATACTCCAACTTGAAATAGTTTTGCGCACACGAGTCCACTATTCACCACTTCAATACACTACCGAGGATCCACCTCCGTCTTCCTACGGAAGAGCCATCCTCGGCACTCACACTTATCTTGAGGCTTTTATCAGTTTCCATTTACTTGTCTATGAACTGTATAGGCAACCAAGTAGTCCTTTACCGCGGACGTGGCTATTCGAATAGATCATGTTAACCCTGCAGGGAGTACTTCTTCATACACGCTCTCACCACTTACCGTCGTTTACACGACATGTACTCGGCAACCTTCAAGCGGAAGCCCAACGTGGGTGTCGGCCACGACCTACCTAATCACCTAAGCCTCCAGTCCAGGTTTATCGCCTATTCAGGTTCCATCCGCAGGGAGTCCGGCCGAGGTTTCCCATACGGCCCCGAACGATGTGAACAGGGTTCCCGAGATACCTAACGGGTATTCGGTACACCGTGCCACGTACCTACCGCATCACAACCCACCCCTACGGTCAGCGCTGTCCACGGCCTCCAGTAGGCTACAAACACCAGAAACTACTTGCAACTCCTGGACGGAGAACTAGGGTGAATAAGAAGTCGAGAGGGTCCATTGGTTTCGGGCCCAATGCATGGTAGTAGCTGAATCTTAAATCACACATACAGATCTCAGTGCTTAAGGTCGGCTTCAATGAAACAACCCACCATGTACTCCTACATGGCCTCTCATCGATACCTTTACCAAATCGTGTTCACCACACCACTCTCATTACCGACATAATCATTTCACTCTAGCCCATCACCCAGATGAACCAGACCTGACACGACTCTAAGCATAGCAGGCATAGCAAGGTAGGAACAACACATACATAGGTCTCAATCAACTCCTACACATGCTAGTGGGTTTCATCTAGTTACTGTGGCAATGACAGGTCATGCAGAGGAAATGGGTTCAACTACCGTAGCACACAGCAGTTTGAATCGCGTTGTCTTAATGCAGTAAAAGAGAGCAGGAGCGAGAACATGGGATTGTATCGATATGATCAAATGGTTGGTTGCTTGCCTGATGGTTCGTTGCACGGATACGGTTCTTCGTTAGGGTAGTCACGGTACTCCTCGGGGACAGATCCTGTCGCAAAGGATAACGATACACAGGCATCACCAAACAATGTGCAACAATATGATGCATGCATGAAACATGGCAATATGAGTGTGTTGGGCTAATGCAACTAAAGCCAGAAGTGTTTGAGCAAATTTGAATCAAAGATTCAAATTCCAAATTCAAATATGGCCTTTTAAAGTGCCTTTTCTTGTTCTGTTTAAAACATCAATTTAACTTGTTTGATCATGCATGAAAATAGTACAGATGGATAGATTGGATTTTTCTGACCATTTTTCATATATAATTTGTCCAATTTGGAGTTACAGAATAAAAGTTATGAATTTTTGAAGTTTAATTAATATTCTGGAATTTCCTGATTTAATTTAAATCCAGAAATATCATTTACTGCGTCAGCCTGACGTCACAGTGACATCAGCAGGTCAACAGGGCTGGCTCGGGTCAAACCTGACGTGTGGGGTCCACACGTCAGTGACACAGGGGCTAATCCCGTGTTGACCCGGGCTGGTTAGCTTTGACTAAGCCCTGGGGCCCACTTGTCAGCGTCAGTAGGTGGTGGGTTAGTGGCTAATTAACTAGGCCACGTCAGCTCGCCGGAGTTCTGGCCGGCGGCGACCATCAGTGCGGTGGCGATAGTGGTTTTGGTCGTTTCGGCCACCAAATGAACCGCGGAGGCCACCGGAGTGAAGCTGAGGACGACCCGCGGCTCTTGGCGGAGTCCGTTGGGGTCGGGGTGGCCGGAGTCGACGGCGGCGAGCTCGGTTGCGGCCGCCGGGGTTCGGTCGTGCACGGGAGGGGTGTTGCAGGGGGTTTGGGGTAGCGTTGGTGCGTGCTACGTGCTCCTAGTGAGATGTGGAGCACGATGGTGAGCTCGGTTGGGCGCTACGGCGACCGTGGCCACGACGGCGACATCGCCGGCGGCATGAAGCTTTCGGCCGCGGTGGGGCTAGGGCCTAGGGGTCGGGAGAGAGCAGGGAAGAAGGGGGAAACGGTGGCGTAGCTCACCGCGGTTGCAGTGGGCGTCGAAACGGGCTCGGGGACGCGCTGGAGACGGCGAATTCGTCGGCGACGGTGATCGGAGCCCGAAGAGGGGAACGGCGACGTGGCGGCGATGCAGGGCTTCCGGGGACTCGTGGAGCGGTGGGGAGGAAGAGGGAGTCGAGGCGGAGCTCCTGAGCTGGTCGGGGGAGCGAGGGGTGGTCGGAGACGGTGGCTAAGGAGAACGGCGGCGACGGTGAGCTTCGGCCGTGAGAGAGAGAGAGAGAGCGAGGGAGAGCCGGGGGAGAGTGAATGGGGTGTCGGCGAGGTCGGGGCGACGACCATAAGACGATCCACGCGGCGCAACGGCGACCAGGGCGATGCAGAGAGGCTGGGTGGTGCGTGGCGAGCTCGGGCGCGCCATGCTCACCTCCCTGCCTGCTCTGGCGAGGGGAAGCAGCTGGCTGGCACGGGCCAGCACAGTGCTGGGCCGGCTGGGCTGGGCCGCACAGGGAGGAGCCCAGGTAAGCTTCTCCCTTTATTTATTTTCTGCTTTCTGTTTTATTTAATACTTCTGCAACTTTGTTGAATTAAATAAAATACCTAGGCAACTCCAAAAATCACCAAACTACTCCTGGCTCATAGTTGGATTATTTCCAACATGAAACATTTTAGTTTGGAGATATTTGAGCATTTAAATATTTTATATTATTTTAAATGCCCAAATTCAAATAGCTATGATTTAATTCAAAACCCTAGGATGGCCTAGGAAAATGTGCACCACTTTTGGCAGAGGTTCTGAACCAAGGCAAACATGATGGGCATTTTAGAAGGGCATTTCAGGTTCATTGAAAATTATTTTAGTAAACCCTAGTTGGTTTCAGAGGGGACTGGGGGTTCTGTCATCCCCATTTCAAGTTTCTGATGAAAGAGTAAACATGATGCAGCACTCTAATGCATGACTAGCTAGGGTGTGACATGACCACTCCAAATCCATGTTTATCAATATTGTGAAAAGATTCAACACCCTCCAAAATAGTGGGATAATTATTTCCTAGAGTCGACACTCTTCCAAACCCATTTTCATCAATATAATCATCACAAATAGGAGGCATGCTTTTATCGTAATAAATTTTCTCATCAAAACTTGGGGGACTAAAAATATTATCTTCATCAAATATAGCACCCCCAAGCTTATGGCTTTGCATATCATTAGCATCATGGATATTCAAGGAATTCATACTAACAGCATTGCAATCATGCTCATCATTCAAAGATTTAGTGCCAAACATTTTGTTAACTTCTTCTTCTAACACTTGAGCACAATTTTCCTTTCCATCATTTTCACGAAAGACATTGTAAAGACGAATAATATGAGGCAACCTCAATTCCATTTTTTGTAGTTTTATTTTATAGACTAAACTAGTGATAAAACAAGAAACTAAAAATTTCAATCGCAAGATCTAAAGATATACCTTTAAGCACTCACCTCCCCGACAACGGCGCCAGAAAAGAGCTTGATGTCTACTACACAACTTTTTTCTTGTATCCTCGTGTTGGGCCTCCAAGCGTGGAGTTTTGTAGGACAGTAGCAATTTTCCCACAAGTGGATGACCTAAGGTTTATCAATCTGTGGGAGGCGTAGGATGAAGATGGTCTCTCATGTAGGGCGGAACCCTAGGGGATGATCTTTCACGTTTGGAGAGGATACCTACGAAGAACACGAAGAACACGAGGAGGGGAACGAGGGAAATCACGGGGAAAACACAAGAGAAACACTCAACCAACGAGAATAAGGTCACACATGTGCTAGATCATCGAAACACAAAAGAGAGATACAAGATCCAAGTCCAACAAGGGACGATACAAAAGGTAACCGGTTCTTCTCCGTGAGGAGGTCTTGATGATGGTCTTCTCGGCAAAGGAGGTCTTGAATCCAAGATGGATCTTCTCCGAAGATACCGCGGTCTCTCACGAGGAGTAGATCCGTATGGACGAGCGAGGCTCTATCTCACAAATGAGCTAAATCAACGCTAACCCTAAAACGTAGGTGGAGAGGGAGTATATGTAGTCTAGGGGGGGCGAAGGGATACGTGGGTCACGACCCAGAGGAGCTGCACGCAGGCAGAGGGTGCTGAATGTCCAGGCGACAGGCCGGATGTCCGAGCTGGCCAAGGTCTTCCAAGTGCATTCAGTGATGGGGCGCCGGATTTCCGGGAGAAGGGGCCGGATGTTCGGCGGCTCGCGGGGGGTCGGACGTACGGGCTGGCTTGGCATATTCTACAGGTTCGGTGACGGGGCGCCAGAAATCCGGGTGGGGGTCGGATGTCCGGGCTATGGCCGGATGTCCGGGGCCTGTAGATGCTTGGCGCTGGCTCCTTGTTGCTGGTGATGCTTCCAGGGGGCGGATGTCCGGGTTCTGGGAGTTTTACTTGACTCCTTCCATTGGTTCTCCTCATTCGTGAACTTGGCAGCTTGTCCGACTTCACGAGCATCTTCGGGAGGGTCCTCTTGACACCTGATCATGCATAGCATATCGGACTTAGGTAGTAGCCATGTCTCGCGTGGATCATAAGTGATATCACTAAGTAAGGAAGTCATCTAGTTCTCAAGAGCTCTTGCTCGTGCTCGTGTCATGGGTCCTCTTGGTGCTTGGTGAGGCGATGGTAGGTCCATGGGGATGACCGTAGGATGCTCCGCATCATCTCCCCTCCCTTTGGAAAGATCCGACCTCGGATCGAAATGCTCATCACCATGGCAAGGGGAGAGATCGTTGACGTTGAAGATATCACTCACGGAGTACTTCTCGTGTGGGATGTCAATCTTGTAGGCGTTTTTGTTGTAGCATGCTAGCACCTTGAAGGGTCCATCGGCTCGAGGTAGAAGTTTGGACTTGCATTCGTTGCGGAAGCGGTCCTTGCGAAGGTGTAGACACACGAAATCTCCAATGTTGAATATCATGGGTTGCTTGTTGGTGTTGAGCTTGGTCGCTAGTCGTTGTACTTGGCGCTCGATTGTTGTCCTTGTATATTCATGCATCTTCTTGAGGTAGCTTGCTCGTGCACTTGCATCGAGGTTGGTGCGCTCTTGTAGAGGAAGAGGTAGGATGTCCAATGAGGACAATGGGTTGAAGCCATAGACGACCTCGAAGGGGGACTTGCCGGTAGTTGAGTGTATTGCATGGTTGTAGGCGTACTCGGTGATGGGTAGGCACTCCTCCCACTCCTTGATGTTCCTCTTCATCAACACGCGAATTAGAGTGGAGATTGTACGGTTTGTCACCTCCGTTTGGCCGTCGGTTTGAGGATGATATGCCGAAGAGAACAAGAGCTTGATCCCGAGCTTGGAACATAGTGTCTTCCAAAAGTAACTCAAGAACTTGACGTTGCGGTCGGAGACGATTGTCTTTGGTACTCCATGTAGTCGCAAGATTTCCCTACAAAATATTTTTGCAATATGTGAAGCATCGTCTATCTTGTTGCAAGGAATGAAATGTGCCATCTTAGAAAATCGGTCCACAACAACAAAGACGGAATCCTTGCCATTTTGAGTTCTAGGCAAACCAAGTACAAAATCCATGCTAATGTCTTCCCAAGGTTGATAGGGTATAGGAAGAGGCATCTAAAGACCATGGGATTGAGCTTTAGACTTAGCTTTGCGACATGTAGAGCATCGGTTGGTGAAGCAAGAGACGTCGTGGAACATCTTGGGCCAAAAGTAGTTCTTGGAGAGTGTGGTGAATGTCTTGTCGCGTCCAAAGTGTTCCATGAGCCCGCCTCCATGAGCCTCTTGCAAAAGGAGCAAACAAAGAGAAGACTCGGGAATGCAAAGTTTGTTAGCTCTCATAAGATAATCATCCTTGATGTAATATCATTCCCAATATGTATGCGTTAAACACTTAGCATAAGGAGTAGTAAAGGAAGGATCATTTGCATACAAGTATTTTATGTGCTCAAAGCCAATAACATTCAACTCAAGTTTAGTGACAAGCGTGCAAATGCGGGAAAGTGCATTCGCAACTACATTTTCCTTACCCTTAATGTAGTTGATCACATAGGGGAAAGATTCAATGAACTCACTCCATTTGTCATGACGCTTGTTCAACTTAGTTTGACCTTTTAAGTACTTAAGCGTTTCATGATCGGTATGTATGACAAACTCATGAGGTCTAAGGTAATGCTCCCAAACATGTAGCACACGCACTAAAGCATACAATTCCTTGTCATAGATGGGATAGTTAAGTTGAGCACCGGAGAGTTTTTCACTAAAATAAGCAATGGCTCATTTTTCTTGCATCAAAACTCTGCCAATTCCGGTACCACTTGCATCACAATGAACCTCAAAAGTTTTGTCAAAGTTGGGCAAAGCAAGAATCGGAGCATGAGTAAGCAAAGACTTGAGCTCATCAAAAGCGGTAGATTGCAAAGGTCCCCAAACGAAAGGAGCATTTTCCTTACTCAAAGCATGCAAAGGAGCGGCAATAGTGCTAAAATCTTTCACAAAGCGGCGATAGAAACCCGCAAGGCCAAGAAAGCTACGCACTTGTTGCAAATTGGTGGGTTGGGGCCAAGTTTTAATTGCTTCTATTTTAGATTCATCAACATGGACACCCTTGGAAGAGACAACAAAACCCAAGAAAACAAGTTTGTCAACACGAAATGTGCACCTTTTCATGTTGGCATAAAGACGTTCCGTGAGAAGAGTTTGCAAAATAGCCCTAACATGCTTTAGATGCTCTATATTGGATTTGCTAAAAACAAGAATGTCATCGAAGTAAACCACAACAAACACTCCAATGTAAGGACGAAGCACAAAATGCATAAGACGCATGAAAGTACCGGGAGCTTCCGATAACCCATAGGCATAACCAACCACTCATACCAGCCAAATTTGGTTTTGAAAGCGGTTTTCCATTCATCACCTTCTTGTATGCGGATTTGATAATAGCCACTTTTAAGATCAATTTTTGAGAAAATGGTGGCACCACTAAGTTCATCTAGTATATCATCTAGGCGAGGAATGGGATGCCTATAACAAACGGTGATAGAATTAATGGATCTACAATTAGAACACATGCGATAACTTCCATCTTGCTTAGGCACAAGTATAACCGGAACGTCACAAGGGCTTAAGCTTTCACGTACATGTCCGTTGTCAATTAATTGTTGTACTTGCCGTTGGATCTCCTTAGTTTCTTCGGGGTTGACGCGGTGTGGAGCTTTGTTAGGTAGAGGTGCTCCGGGGATGAGGTCGATTCGGTGCTCAATGCCTCGTAGTGGAGGTAGACCCGGAGGTAGCTCATTGGGGAAAACATCTTGGAATTCCTGCAAAAGAGATTTGAACACTAAAGGTATATCGTGAGAAGTGTTAGTTATTGGTGCGTCATCCTTGCACACAAGGACAATGCATAACACTCGATGGGTTCTCACACACTTCTCTCATATCGCTTTCGGTGGCAAATAAGATGAGGTTTTTCTCTCTAGGCGAAGAGGCGCTCAAGTTTGGCTTGTGGCTCTCACTTTCTTTTGGGTGGATTACTCTGTCACTCTTTTCTCCACGATGGGTGGCTTGCTTGTCAGCGATCACTTGGCTAGGAGACATAGGTCATAGCACATATTCCTTCCCTTTCATCTTGAAGCTATAGTGATTGGTACGCCCGTTGTGGATGACGCCGCGGTCAAATTGCCATGGTCGACCAAGAAGGAGGTGGCAAACGGACATCGGGACAACATCGCACTCCAAAGTGTCTTCATGTGCTCCAATTTTGAAGGAAACTTGGACTGTGTGCTCAACTCGTATAGTGCCGGAATCGCTTAGCCATTGGACCTTGTAGGGGTGCGGGTGCTTTACTCTTGACCAATTGTAGCTTGGAGCATAGTTATTCACTTGCCAAGTTGTGACAACTACCTCCATCGATAATTACCTTGACGGACCTTCCATTGATTCCGGCCTTTGTGTGGAAGATGTGGCATCGTTGGCCTTCGTCTTGTTGATGTTGAAGAGTCAAGAGTTTGGAGACAACAAGAGCGGGGCTCGAATCCTCATAACAAAAGACTTGATCATCTTCATCCTCGTTCACGCGCCGGTGCATGGCCACTTTCTCAAGGGCTTCCATCTCCTCTTCACTCATGGAGTCATAGGTTCCATCATCATTGAGGATCATGGTGCGCTTGTTGGTGCACTCATAGGATTTGTGGCCTCATCCACCACAAGTGAAACACTTGATGGAGCTTGTCTTGATGGTCTCATCGGTTGGAGTAGATGATGAAGCACGCAGCTTGAAGTTGCTTGTAGTAGGAGGAGGACGACTTGAGCTTTTTGAAGTTTTCTTGTAACTTGACTTTTTGTCGTTGCTTGTCGATGGCTTGGTTGAGGTAGAAGTTGGAGTCATTGAAGCGTGGATGTAGGAGAAGCCGTAGGTCTTGGATGAGTACTTGGCGTACTTGAAGCCATCTTGCACTTGACATTCCGCCTTGGTAGCTTGATGCACGAGCTCAATGAGGTTGGAGTAGGGTTGGAAGTCGGCAATCTTCTTGATTGGATGATTGAGGCCATTCAAGAAGCGTGCCATAGTTTGTTCATCATCTTCCGTGACATTGACTCGAATCATGGCTATCTCCATTTCCTTGTAGTATTCTTTAACACTCTCTGTGCCTTGCCTGAGGAGTTGGAGCTTCTTGAAGAGGTCGTGGTTGTAGTAGATGGGCACAAAACATGCTCGCATGACATCTTTCATTTGAGCCCAAGTGGCGATTGGTGGTTCACCTCTTGCTTCACGACGCTCAAGTACTTGTTCCCACCATATGAGCACATAGTCTTGGAACTCAAGGGATGCCATAGCAATCTTCTTCTCTTCCTCATAGTTGTGCAAATGAAAGATTTTGTTGACCTTCAATGCCCATGATAGGTACTCTTCGGGATCATTGCTTCCGTTGAACATGGGCATGGTGAACTTGAGCTTGCAATAGCGTTGCTCTTCATTGTGTTGTTGTTGAGGGTGATGATGACGCCCTTGACATGGAGGATAATCAACCTCATGTTGCTCTTGGCGTGGAGGAAGTCCATGATCATCTTGCTCTTGTTGAACTTGAGGTTGCGGAGGAGCTTGTCAAGCTTGAAGAGGAGCTTGAGGAACTTGACGTTGCACCTGCGGTTGGTAGTTCCGCTCTTGGATTTCTTCTCGAAGTGCTTCCTCTTGATTGCGCCTATCACGGTTGCGGTTGGCAATGGCTCGACTTGATTCTTGAAGGGCATGTTGCGACTCAAGAGCATGTGCTTCACGTTGTTGTTGTTGAAGGCGTTGATCCTCGGTGATTTGTTCCTCTTGATGTAGACGCACTTGTTCTTCCTCTTGGCGACATTGACTTTGTTGTTCTTGAGCTTGTGCAAAAGCAACTTGGTGTGGTTGAGGACGAAGTACTTGCTCGTCGACTTGCTCTTGTGAATGCTTGTCGTGTAGAGGATTGCGAGATGCATGAGGGTCTTGACGCGCGGCTCGGCGAAGAGTGTTCGATGTCGGGGTACTTGAGCCGAAGAGGGTGTCATCGAAGTGTCGACTTGAGCGACTCCGTCTTGAGTATGAAGAAGTGGAGGGATGGCAGTTCACCAACAATGCGCGTATCTCGTCCATTCTTGCATCATTCTCTTGCTTGTGAGTGTCGAGCTTGTTATCGAAGTAATCTCTTGTTCGTTGCTCAGAGAGTCACAAGTCGGTGGCGAGATAGTCTATGTGGTTGCTCACTGCTTGTTTCTCTTGATGCAACGCTCGTTGAGCACCAAAGAGGTGGCTCTTGGTGACTAATGATGACATCTCGTCGTCTTGCTCGATGAAGAGCGGATTTGTAGAAGTACTTGTCCTATCCATCATTCCAAGCAAAATGTGAGTTGGAGAAAGAGAAGAACTTATACCAAATGTACCTTGACCGATGTTGAAGATGGATCAATGATTACTCAAGTGCGGACAATGAAATAGCACAATTGGTACCAATTCTTGTCGGTTCTCACACCTACACAAGTAAAAGCTTATGGTGGAGCTTGGTTAGGATGGTGGCATAAAATTTGATGCAATTGTAAGTGAGCTTCAATAATGTTGGAAAAGATTCACAAATTTGCGAATGCAACAAGTAGACCAAGCAAGTAGTGGTACATGGACACACACACACACAAATAGATAAGTGGGGTTGTGCAAACCAAAAATGAGCCAAAATGTGGATTCCACGAAAATGATCTTGTTGCACAATGCTATAGATACGCTAGCACGATTGCACAATAGGCGGATACGGAACTTGTGCACAACCTACTAGGCAAAAATGCAACGACTCTAACCCAAGTATGCTATATGTATGGTATTTCGGTGATATGATCCAAGATGATCGGATATGACAATCTTAATGTAGTATGATGCTATGGTTCTTGCTTATAAGCTCTTTGCTTATCTCTCCCTCTTTGCTTAAAAGCTTGTTTGGCTCTTTCACTTTTGAGCTCTTTTCTGATGCAAAACTTCACGAACCAAGATAGCAATTGTGTATGCGATGACAACTTTGTGACACAAAAGATGGTATCAAGATATATGCACCACTATGAGATGGTATGTATGCTATGGAGTATGATCACTAATGTGCACAAGTCACATTGCCGGCAATACTCAAATGGCTAGTCTCGATGGGTAAGGAACGCAAAAGTAAGGCTATGTGGGTATCAATGCAATTGCAAGGAAATGACAAAGATGTCGTCGATGTTACCATCGATTATTCTTCGTTTGTAAGCCAAGGACGGATGATGGATTCTTGCGAAGATGAGTGGTGGTGATGTTGACATCGAACCGTACCTATATAGCCGAAACACAATAGGACGCAGGAACTGAGGGAGTCCTAGATTAGGGGGTCCTCGGACAGCCGGACTATATGCTTATGCTGGACTGTTGGACTATGAAGATACAAGATAGAAGACTTCATCCCGTGTCCGGGTGGGACTCTCCTTTGAGTGGAAGGAAATCTTGGTGATTCGGATGTATAGATCTCCTCCTTTGTAACCGACTATGTAACCCTAGCCCCTCCGGTGTCTATATAAACCAGAGGGTTTAGTCCATAGGACAAGGACAATCATAATCATAGGCTAACATCTAGGGTTTAGCCTCTACGATCTCGTGGTAGATCAACTCTTGTAATACTCATATCATCAAGATCAATCAAGCAGGAAGTAGGGTATTACCTACATAGAGAGGGCCTGAACCTGGGTAAACATTGTGTCCCCGGCCTCCTGTTACCATTAGCCTTAGACGCACAGTTCGGGACCCCCTACCGGAGATCCGCCGGTTTTGACACCGACATTGGTGCTTTCATTGAGAGTTCCACTGTGTCGTCACGGTAAGTCTTGATGGCTCCTTCAATCATACACAACAATGCAATCCAGGGTGAGGTCTTCCTCCCCGGACAGATCTTCGTATTCGGCGGCTTCGCACTATGGGCCAACTCATTTGGCCATCTGGAGCAGATCGATAGCTACGCCCCTGGCCATCAGGTCAGGTTTGGAAGCCTGAACTACACTGCTGACATCCGCGGAGACTTGATCTTCGACGGATTCGAGCCCATGACAGATATACCACACGGAGCATGACCTAAATCTGCCATTAGACTGTGCCCAGAAGACTGCATCTGCAGCTGCTCCGGCTCTGAGTCTGGAGCAGATCATGCCATCCGGGGACGGGTGGATGGACCCCGCCTTGGAGGCCGCATACTCATCGACGGTAGAGCCGAACACAGACTCCGCCTCCAGTGAGGCCTATGTCATCAGACCCTCGGCCTCGTCTCCGGCCACTGGCTCCGAACCGCGCGCATCCGTGCCCATCGAATCAGACTAGGCACCGATCATGGAGT
Organism: Triticum aestivum; assembly: GCF_018294505.1. NCBI lineage: Eukaryota > Viridiplantae > Streptophyta > Magnoliopsida > Poales > Poaceae > Triticum > Triticum aestivum. The sequence continues at coordinate 196,476,430 of NC_057810.1, read as the reverse complement.
TCACCTCCACGGATATCTTTCAGCAGTCGCCCTTGGGTGACGTGCTAACCTCATTAAATTCTCTCTCTCTGTCAGGAGACTCTTAGCCGAACTATGTCCGGCTTGAGTGGGAAGTGGACGAGGAAGAAATTTGTTACCCACCCACCACCCACTTAGTAGCCGTTGTCGACGACTTAACCGACATGCTCAACTTCGACTCCGAAGACATTGACGGTATGGACGACGATGCCGGAGAAGAACAGGAACCACCGCCCATAGGGCGCTGGACAGCCACCTCATCATATGATATATATATATATATATATGGTGGATACACCTAAAGAAAGCAATGGTGATAAGGCAACGGAGGATAATCCCCTTGAGAAGCAATCTAAGCACTGGCGTCATTGGCGCCGCTCTAAGCCCCGCCATAGGAAAAATAGTGATACCGACACAAGATACGATGATGCCGAAGATGAAAACAACCCTGCCTAGCCAAGCACTGAGTAAGCCAGATGAGAGGATGGGCAAGATAGCCTGGATGAACAGGCAACGGATGGAGATTTGGAGGATGACAATTATATGCCTCTCTCCGAAGACGAGGTGAGCCTCGACGACGAAGAATTTATCGTGCCTAAGGATCCCATCGAGCAAGAGCGCCTCAAGCGCCGGCTTATAGCCACTGCAAAAAGCCTAACGAAAAAACAGCAGCAGCTTCAAGCTGATCAAGATCTGCTAACAGATAGATGGACTGAGGTCCTGGCAGCCGAGGAATACAGACTCGAGCGTCCAACCAAAAGTTACCCGAAGTGCAGGTTGCTTCCTCAATTCGAGGAGGAAGCGCTAGAGCCTACACTACCAGCACAGGACGAGGCTAACCGGCCACCTCGTGGCCGAGACAAAGCGGTGTATCAACCCGAACACCAGCCCGCACCCCGTCGCCAAACAAATAAAAACACGAAGGCCCGGGGCTACACGCAGGACCTGCGAGACATAATGGAAAACAAAGCAGGACAATCTAGATCGATCTACGGATCACGGGGGCGCGCCCCAACACATGATGATGACCGCCACGCCGAATATACTAAATACAAATCCGACTGGGCCGAATACAACAGACGAGACTCATTCGAGTTGCATCGCGACATAGCCCGACATAGAGGCGCCGCACACCCCCTATGCTTCACTGACGAAGTTATGGAACATGAATTCTCGAAAGGGTTTAAGCCCATTAACATCGAGGCCTACAATGGGACTACAGACCCCGGGGTATGGATAGAAGATTTCTTTCTCCACATTCATATGGCCCGCAACGATGATTTACACACCATCAAGTATCTCCCACTAAAACTCAAAGGACCGGCTTGGCATTGGATGAATAGCTTGCCGGCAAACTCCATCGGAAGTTGGGAGAACCTGGAAGACGCATTCCTAGATAACTTCCAGGGCACCTATGTGCGGCCACCGGATGCTGATGATCTAATTCATATAATCCAACAGCCCGGAGAGTCAGCCAGAAAATTCTGGGCTCGGTTCCTAACCAAAAAGAACCAAAATGTCGATTGTCCAGATGCCGAAGCCCTAGCGGCCTTTAAGCATAACATCCGTGACGAGTGGCTTTCCCGACACCTCGGCCAAGAGAAGCCGAAGTCCATGGCAGCTCTCACGACACTTATGACCCGTTTTTGTGCGGGCGAGGATAGCTGGCTGGCTCGCAGCAACAACACATTGGGAAATCCTGACACCTCAGATGCCAGAGACAGCAACAGCAAACCTCGACGCAACAGGCACAAACGTCACAGTAATGGCAACAATGCCGAAGACACGGCAGAATCTTCAGATATAAAAGGCCAACTTTTGCTGCATGGAGGAGAAACTTCATTCATGATGTTACTCTGCACTCTCACAGATTCAAGCCTAGTTTAAAACCTTTGGTGCTCACCTGGATCAACTCTTTGCCATAGTTGGTTGTATGTATATTTGTATATGGGCTTGTATTTATGTAAATAGCTAACTAGGTAAGTATCTCCCCCCATAGTTAGTTACTTTCTAAGAACCTCTTGTATGTTTGGTGGTTGAGTTTTAATAAAATACTGTGGGGCTGTTGCCTCGCATTTTCCAGTCAAAAAAATGTCGAAGACACGACCGTCAATGCCGGATTCAGTGGCTCTAAGTCCGGTCAGCGGAAAAAGCCATTCAAAAGAAACAATCCCGGCCTGTCCAGTTTGGATCGCATACTCGATCGCTCATGTCAAATTCACAGCACCCTAGATAAACCAGCCAATCACACCAACAAAGAATGTTGGGTGTTTAAGCAGGCTGGCAAGATGAATGAAAATAAGGAAAAGGGGAGGCATAACAATGACGATGAGGAGCCCCGGTTACCGAATACAGGAGGACAGAAGAAATTCCCTCCCCAAGTAAAAACGGTAAATATGATATACGCAACCCATATTCCCAAGAGGGAGAGGAAGCGTACTCTAAGGGGCGTCTACACGATGGAGCAAGTCGCCCCAAAGTTCAATCCATGGTCCTCTTTCCCGATCACCTTCGATCGCAGGGACCACTCGACCAGTATCCATCATGGCGGTTCAGCCGCGTTGGTCCTCGACCCCATCATCGATGGATTCCACCTTACTTGAGTCCATATGGACGGTGGCAGCAGCCTAAACCTGCTCTATCAGGATATAGTGTGCAAAATGGGCATCGATCCCTCAAGGATCAAACCCACCAAAACCACCTTTAAAGGTGTCATACCAGGTGTAGAGGCATGTTGCACGGGCTCAATCACACTGGAAGTAGTCTTCGGATCTCCGAACAACTTCCGAAGCAAGGAGTTAATCTTCGACATCGTCCCCTTCCATTGTGGCTATCACGCACTGCTCGGACAAACCGCATTCGCCAGATTCAATGCGGTGCCACATTATGCCTACCTCAAGCTCAAGATGCCAGGACCTCGCGGGGTTATAACAGTTAATGGAAACACAGAGCACTCCCTCCGTATGGAGGAGTATACTGCATCCCTCGCAGCAGAAGTACAGAGCAGCCTTCTTAGGCAGGCCTCCAATTCGGCAATAAAGCCCGCGGGCACCACCAACCGAGTCTGAAGTACTCTGCAACAAGATCGTCCGGCCCAACCAGAGCTCACCTAGCAATCTGGCCTCCGTCCTGATCCCAGTCAAGCAGCGAAATTCGTGCCGCGCGTACATAACTACGCACTTAAAATACCATGGGCACAGGAGGAGGCACGGCGACAATGCGGCCAACAATGCGGCTCAACCGCTCTAGGATTCGTATACCATCACCCCTTTTCTTTCTTTCAGGTCCCTATTTTCTGGAGGCTCTTCTGATAGTCCGATTATCGGACCCAGCACGGGACGGAGACACCAATGAGGCAAGGAGCTTTGACGTACAAGGGAATCCCCATGTGGTCTCTTATAACGATCGTTATACCTATTTTACATACCCGTACGCAGATCACTCTTGGTTAGGACATGTCAAATAGTCCTATTTGCTTATTGCACTACTTGTATACGTATGCCTCGACATACTATTCAAACAACAATGGAAAATAATGTACAGCGTCAGCTTATTATTACATTTCTTTATCCTTTTCCTCGATTGTTTATTTACTACAATTTGCACACGTACACGTTGGTACGACTTAGTTCGCTAGGGGCTTCAGTGTACCCCATAACATGGCAAGAAAGTCCGAACACCTTCGACAGTGCGGCACCCCGAACTTATAGCACTATATGCATCAGCTCCGAATCATGTCTTGGGTCAATAGTTGGGTTTGCCTAGCTCCCATGTTTTGACGCCTTACGTTCCGCTATATCGGCTAAGGTGGCACAGGGAGAACTACTGCGATTGTGTCCCGGTTCTTTCGGACGAGCACCTCAGTAGAGAAACCTGAAAACTGACTGTCATAATACGGCGAGAGCTGGTCGCTGTTCGAGAGGTTTTTCATATCCTTAAAGATTTTTATGCTTCGGGCGAGGAATCGGTCTTTGTCCAATTTATGCGTGTATAGCGCCCCAAGTTAGGCCTTCCAAATGCTAGGTGCTATGCCGAAATTTAAAATTATAGAACTTCTATGGTTGCGTGAGAGTAATAAAGCTGTATAGTCCGATTGCCTTGTTCGCTGCGCTAAACACCTCCTTAAAGGACCAAAAATTTGGATAAAGAGTGTTTAGATTTATCCCGAACGCCCCAGTACTAGGGCAGAAACCGACGACTGCCAACTCTTAGATTTTATAAGCGGCCGCACAGAGGGTAAAATTTTAAATAAACATGCAATACATATTGCATAACAAACTTGTTTTATATTACAAGATAGGATAAAATGAATGTATTCATTTGAAGATTAAATCCTACGCACATCGCTCCGCCACAATGTGGGCTCCCTCCAGGACTCCATCATAATACATCTCGGGACGACGGTGCTCCTTGCACTCTGGCGGTCCCCCGGTCATCAGCGTCTTGGCATTCATCTTGGCCCAATGCATCTTCGCATGGGCAAACGCCATTCGCGCACCCTCAATGCACACTGACCGCTTTATGACGTCAAGTCACAGGCATGTACTTACAAGCCGCTTAACGAGTCCAAAGTAACTGTTAAGCAGGGGCTCGGCCGGCCACAGCCAGACTATAAGGTCCTTCATGGCCAGTTCGGCCGCCTTGTGCAGTTCGACTAACTGCTTTAGCTGGTCGCTCAAGGGTCACGGATGCTCTGGCCTAAGGTACTGGGACCAGAACAACTTCTCCATTGAGCTCCCTTCTTTGGCTCGGTAGAACTCTGCAGCGTCCGCTATGCTGCACGGAAAATCCGCAAATGCCCCTGGAGGACTCCGAATTCGGGTAAGTAAAAAGAATGTTTCCTTCACATGCTTGCTTTGCATAACAAATGCATTACCCTCCGCAATCTTTTGGGCTTCCTATACTTACTAGAGGGCTCTCTGGGCTTCGGCTCGGGCGTCTTGTGCGCTCTGAAGGGCCTTGGAAAGATCGGACTCTTTATTCTTTGAGTCACGCTCCAAGGATTCACACTTATTAACGGCATGCTGGAGCTTTTGCTGCACCTCGTCGACCCGGGCCTCATGCTTCTCGCATGCGGCGCGTTCCTTGGCCGCTTTGTCTTCGGCCTCGGCTAGCGCCTTCTTCAGGGTTGCCACCTCGGTTGTGGCCCCTACAACATTTCATAACGCTTTCGTCAGCGTGAACCAATTATCTCTAATAAGTATACAAACAAGGTATTATGTACCTTTGTTCTCCTCGAGCTGCTTCTTCGCGAGACCGAGCTCTCCTTCGGCTTGCTACAGGTCCCGCCTCAGTTCGGAGACCTCCCCAGTATGAGCGGCAGCAGCTAGTAGCAACGCCTGCTTATTCACACAAACATTTTCTCTTAGACTCTTGCGGATATCATTTGACCCTCTGTTTGGCTTTTCTTTCTGAACACCAAACAGAGTATCAGGGGCTACTGTCTATAATGTGATATTTTCTTACACTTTTGTTACTCACCTCAAAGCCTGTCAGGAGGCTGGCACAGGCTTCGGTCAATCCGTTTTTGGCGGACCAGACCTTCTCAATCACCGCACTCATAAGAGGGTAGTGTTCGTCATCAATGGAAGCGCCGTGAAGCGCTTCCAGCAAGTTATCTGATGCCTCTGGATGGACAGAGGTCATCGGCACAAGCGGCTCGCCCTCCTTGGCGAGGGGCTGCCTACCTGAGTTCGGAACAACAGGGTTCCAGAGCCGTGTTCGGCTGGGGGCCAAATTCACTGCGGCCCCTGTTATTAGAGTCCATGGGGGTCTTCCCCCCCCCCCCCATGTGTCTGGCAGCTGGGATCTCGCCTTGGGGCGTCTCCAGAACTATCTCCCCCTGGTCCGGCATCCTCTGGTACAACACTTCAGTGTCGTCTGTAGGCCTGGGGGAGGAGGCCGTCGGGAGTGACTTGTTGTTCATCGCCGACGGGTCCAGGGACTCCTCCGAAGAGGATACCTCGATGTGGGATTTGGCCGGACTACATATGCGTGTTCGACATTATAAGAAGCAATAAAGCTAAAACACACTGAAAGTACTATGGAGTACGGATACTTACGACTTCGCCAGGGGCTTGTCCCTGGGCAACCACTCCTCATCGCTATAGGCGCCCGTGGTAGAGTGGTCCGGAAGGGATGTCCTTACCTTATTAGGCGTTCTGTCCTCCCCCTGTGGGGCGGCCTTCCTCTTGTTCTCCCCCCGGTTGGGGGAGGAGGCATTTTCTCTTCCTCCTCCCCGTCTTCGTGGGAGGAGTGCGTCTTGGTGTCCTCGGATGATGAGTTTGATACAACCTTGCGCCGGAGACCTTTCTTGGTCCCCGCGGCTATCTTCTTGGCCTTCTTCTCCAGCACCTCATAGGGCGTCGGAAACAACATCCTCGTTAGAAGCTCCGATTCAAGATCTTCCAGTAACGGAGTCAGGCAATCGATCTGCTCCGCTACTGCTACCCAATCCTGCAGAAACAGTGTAAACGGCTTAGGATCCGGCTCCAGGTGTGCTGATGAAAAGCATGTCTTGCGAAACACATAAACATACCGGATTGGTGGGGCGCTTGACACTGAGTCCGCGATCTTCGATTAGGGGTGGTGGTACCTCGTTCGTCTTGAACAACAATTTCCAGACGTCTTCGTGCATCGTGTCGAAGAGCTCTCGTTGTGTTTGGTGTTTGGCCGAGTCAAAGTCCCACAGACTGCAAACCCGTCGTTGGCACGGAAGGATCCGGCGAAAGAGCATAACTTGCACTATGTTGACGAGTTGATATTCTTGCTTATCATATTCCGGACACAGTTCTGAAGTCCGGACAGCTCTGCCGTGGATCCCGAGGCTAAGCCCTTCTCTTTCCACGAGGTGAGCCGCATGGGGACGCTGGATCGAAATTCGGGGTCCGCCGCCCAGTTGGCATTGCGCGGCTCGGTGATGTAGAACCACCCCGATTGCCACCCCTTTACGGTCTCCACAAAGGAGCCCTCGGGCCAAGTGACATTAGGCATCTTGCCCACGATGGTGCCCCCGCACTCCGCTTGCTGGCCGCCCACCACCTTTGGCTTCACGTTGAAGGTCTTCAGCCATAGGCCAAAGTGGGGTGGGATACGGAGGAAAGCCTCACACACGGCGATGAACACCGAGATGTTGAGGATGAAGTTGGGGGCCAGATCTTGAAATTCGAGCCGTAGTAAAACATAAGCCCGCGGATGAATGGGTGGAGGGGAAATCCGGTTCTGCGGACGAAATGAGAGAGGAACACTACCCTCTCCTAAGGTTTCGGGGTGGGGATGATCTGCCCCTCGGCCGGAAGCGTGTGCGCAATGTTTGCGGACAGGTACCCGGCCTCCCGTAGCTTTGTTATGTCCTCCTCCATGACGGAAGAGGCCATCCACTTGCCTCCTGCTCCAGACATGCTTGAATGACTTTGCAGAGAAGGTCAGGACTTGGGCGCTAGAGCTCGAGCGAGAGGGAATGGATGAGCAGAGGGAGAAGAAGGCGTGGGTGAAAAGGGCGAATCCTTATTTCTTTATAATGGCGGTAGAAACTGTGCGCCTCCCCACTTGCCCTGTAAACTCGCTTATTCCCCAAGCGCCGTATCGATGGCGCGGTTGGGTTACCCACACCCGTATTGATGAGAATCCCGTGATAAGGGGACACAATCTCTGCTTCGATAAGACGTGCCAATAAAACCGCCTCGCAAGACGTGCGGTAGCAGGTTGTGAAAAATGGTTCGCATAAAGACCAGGCCACGGTGTAGTATCGCGCTATGGAAAATTGTCAGCAGATTAGATTCATGAAAAATCATGCTCTCTATAGTGGTATGTGGAATTTGTTTTGTAGAGCCGGACACGATTCATGTGTTCAAAATCTACCTTGGAATATTCAGAGATGGAACCCGCCTTGCAATGCCGAAGACAATCTATGCGCCAGACTCATTATCATTGAAGCCTGGTTCAGGGGCTACTGAGGGAGTCCTGGAATAGGGGGTCTTCGGACAGCCGGACTATATGCTTATGCCAGACTGTTGGCCTATGAAGATACAAGATTGAAGAGTTCGTCCCGTGTCTGGGTGGGACTCTCCTTTGCGTGGAAGGCAAGCTTGGCGATTCAGATGTGTAGATCTCCTCCTTTGTAGCTGACTCTGTGTAACCCTAGCCCCTCCAGTGTCTATATAAACTAGAGGGTTTAGTCCGTAGGACAAGGACAATCATAATTATAGGCTAGCTTCTAGGGTTTAGCCTCTACGATCTTGCTGTAGATCAACTCTTGTAATACTCATATCATCAAGATCAATCAAGTAGGAAGTAGGGTATTACCTCCATAGAGAGGGCCCGAACCTGGGTAAACATCATGTCCCCCGCCTCCTGTTACCATTAGCCTTATACGCATAGTTCGGGACCCTCTACCCGTGATCCGCCGGTTTTGACACCGACAGAAACCACAGCTCAAATTCTCAAAGACCAAAGCGTGTTAAAATCAACATAGGTGGTAGCACTAAGCAGTGGTGGTGCTTGCGGAAAGCGGTGGTCGTATGCGGATAGAGGCGGTGGTATGCGTAAGTATGCATGGGCACCGGGGCAAAATTAGGCGAAAATAAGGCAGAAAACAGGGAGGGGATGGAGTTGCTGCTGACAGGGGCCGGATGTCCGATGGACACGTCCGGATGCCCAGGACGCCGGATGTCCAGTGGACTCGGCCGGATGTCCGGGCGCCTAGATCCGTGGACGAACACGAAGAACTCCGCGGGGAAAGAGGGCAACTCTAGGCAAAATTTGGACGAATTTGTCGATGAAATTTGCTGGGAAGATGGGGAAAAGCTAGATCCACTCGTTGCAAAGCAGATCCGTGGATCAAATCCAACAAAACTTCATCACACCAACAAATCACAAAAAAAATCAGGCTTTTTTTGGTGGGGATTTTCGGATTTAGGACGAAATCAACAAACTCAAGCTAGAAATAACGAGGCAGGGGCTCCAAAAATGTGATCAACGTGGCTCATGATACCAAGATGTTGTCGGGCGGAACCCTAGGGGCCGATATTTCACGTTTGGAGAGGATCCCTACGAAGAACACGAAGAACACGAGGAGGGGAATGAGGGAAATAACGGGGAAAACACAAGGGAAACACTCAACCAATGAGAATAAGGTCACACATGTGCTAGATCATCGAAAAACAAAAGGGAGATACAAGATCCAAGTCCAACAAGGGACGATACAAAAGGTAACCGGTTCTTCTCCATGAGGAGGTCTTGATGATGGTCTTCTCCGCAAAGAAGGTCTTGAATCCAAGATGGATCTTCTCCGAAGAGGCCGCGGTCTCTCACGAGGAGTAGATCCGTATGGATGAGCGAGGCTCTATCTCACAAATGAGCTAAATCAACGGTAACCCTAAAACATAGGTGGAGAGGGAGTATATATAGTCTAGGGGGCGAAGGGATACATGTGTCACGGACCAGAGGAGCTGCACGTAGGCAGAGGGCGCTGGATGTCCAGGCGACGGGCCGGATGTCCGGGCCTTCAAGACGGGCCAGATGTCTGGGCTGGGCGGCCGGATGTCCGGGCTAGCCAAGGTCTTCCAAGTGCATTTGGTGATGGAGCACCGGATTTCCGGGAGAAGGGGACAGATGTTTGGCGGCTCGCGAGGGGCCAGATGTCCGTGCCTGGGGGCCGGATGTCCGGGCTGGCTTGGCCGATTTTGCAGGTTCGGTGACAGGGCGCCGGAAATCCGGGCTTCGGGCCGGATGTCCGGGCGGGGGCCGGATGTTCGGGCTGTGGCCGGATGTGTGGGGCCTGTAGATGCTTGGCGCTGGCTCCTTGTTGCTGGTGATGCTTGCAGGGGCCGGATGTCCGGGGTCCTGGTCGGATGTCCGGGTCCTGGGAGTTGGACTTGACTCCTTCCGTTGGTTCTCCTCATCCGTGAACTTGGTGGCTTGTCCGACTTCACGAGCCTCTTTGGGAGGGTCCTCTTGACACCTCATCATGCATAGCATATCAGACTTAGGTAGTATCCATGTCTCGCGTGGATCATAAGTGATATCACTAAGGAAGGAAGTCACCTCGTTCTGGAGAGCTCTTGCTCGTGATCGTGTCATGGGTCCTCTTGGTGCTTGGTGAGGCAATGGTAGGTCCATGGGGATGACCGTAGGATGCTCCGCATCAGTCTCTCTCAAACAACCCTGGAACCAAATAACAAAGAGTCTCTTGTGTCTCCAACACACCCAATATGATGGTAAATTGTATAGGTGCACTAGTTCGGCGAAGAGATGGTGATACAAGTGCAATATGGATAGTAGATATAGGTTTTTGTAATCTGAAAATATAAAAACAGCAAAGTAGCAAGTAAAAAAAGTGAGCAAAAACAGTATTGAAATGCTTGAAAACAAGGCCTAGGGTTCATACTTTCACTAGTGGAAAGTCTCTCAACAATGATAACATAATTAAATCATATGGCAATCCCTCAACGCACAACAAAGAGTCACTCCAAAGTTGCCACCGCAGAGAATATAAGATGAAATTGCTTGTAGGGTACGAAACCACCTCAGAGTTATTATTTCTAATCAATCTTTTGAGCTATTCCTGTAAGTTTTACAAACAGCCCTAGAGTTCATGCTAAAATAACACTATATGATACCCATCAATCAACCCTAATGCCACCTAGATACTCCAATGTCACCACAAGTTTCCTTGGGTCAACTATAAGATATGCATCAAACATCTTTAGATTCATAATATTCAATCCAACACAAAGAACCTCAAAGAGTGCGCCAAGATTTCTACCAGAGAAACAAGGATGAAAACATGCATCAACCCCTATGCATAGATTACCCTAATGTCACCTCAGAAATCTGCGAGTTGAGTGCCAAGACATACATCAATTGAATCAATAGAACACCCCATTGTTACCACGGGTATACCACGCAAGACATACATCAAGTGTTCTCAAATCCATAAAAGTATTCAATTTGATAATAGTGAAACCTCAAAGGTAAAACTAATTCATCACAAGAAGATAGAGAGGGAGAAACACCATATGATCCAACTATAGTAACAAAGCTCGTGGTACATCAAGATCGTGCCAAATCAAGAACACGAGAGAGAGAGAGAGAGAGAGAGATCAAACACATAGCTACAAGTACATACCCTCATCCCCAAGGGTGAACTACTCCCTCCTCATTATGGAGACCGCCGGGATGATAAAGATGGCCTCCGGTGATGATTTCCCTCTCCAGCAGGGTGCCGGAACAGGCTCTTGATTGGTTTTTCATGGCTACAGAGGCTTGCGACAGCGAAGCTTCTGATCTAGGGTTCTTTTCGAGGGTTTCCGTATTTATAAGAATGTTTGGCGTTGGAAACAAGTCAAGGGGGTACTCGAGGGGCCCACAAGCCCTCAGGGCATGCACCCCCAGGGCGCGCCCTAGAGGATTGTGGCCGCCTCAGGACTCTTATGGCCCAGCTCCGGTGCTTCGGGGGTCTCTTTTGGTCCATAAAAATCTTCGTAAATTTTCAGCCCATTCCGAACTTTTATTTCTGCACAAAAAATGACACCAAGGTAGTTATGCTGGAAACAACGTCAGTCCGGGTTAGTTCTAATAAAATCATACTAAAACCATATAAAATTGTTGCACACATGGCATGAATACTTCATAAGTTATAGATACGTTGGATATGTATCACGCTCGGCTCACGTCCCTCCGAGCATGCTCTCCCAGAGGTTGGGGTCAGCGCACAATCACGTTGGGGGCCATATGCACACGGTTGTGTTGCACACGTCACCACGATGTAGTTACGTGTGACACGATGGAGTTATGCGCTGCAAAAACTGCCATCCGGGCGTGCCGATATTCTAGGTCATCCGGCTTCCCAATTAATTCCCGCGGTCATTATAACCTTAGTCTCTTCAACCTTTCGATCATGCCCCACAACACAACAAGCACACCCACGATGACACTGATATGTCCATTTTGCATCATGCTTTTATATCAATATTTATTGCATTATGGGCTGTTATTACACATTATGTCACAATACTTATGCCTTTTCTCTCTTATTTTATAAGGTTTACACGAAGAGGGAGAATGCCGGCAGCTGGAATTCTGGGCTCGAAAAGGAGCAAATATTAGAGACCTATTCTGCACAACTCCACAAGTCCTGAAACTCCACGAAAGTCAGTTTTGGAATATATTAAAAATATTGGGCAAAGAAAGCACCAGAGGAGGGCCACCCGGCAGCCACGAGGATGGAGGGCGCGTCCTACCCCCTGGGCACGCCTCCCTGACTCGTGGGCCACCAGGCAGGCCCCCAATACCCATCTTCTGCTATATGGTGTCTTTTTCCCTGGAAACAAATTCATAAGGAAGCTTGCGGGACGAAGTGCCGCCGCCTCGAGGCGAAACCTTGGCGGAACCAATCTAGGGCTCCGGTGGAGCTGTTCTGCCGGGGAAACATCTCTCCGGGAGGGGGAAATCATCGTCGTCGTCATCACCATCAATCCTCTCATCGAGAGGGGGTCAATCTCCATCAACATCTTCACTAGCACCATCTCCTCTCAAACCCTAGTTCATCTCTTGTATCCGATCTTTGTCTCAAAACCTCAGATCCTTTATGTTGCTAGTAGTGTTGCTTACTCCTTGTAGTTGATGCCAGTTGGTTTATTTGGTGGAAGATCGTATGTTTAGATCCTTTATGCATATTAATACCCCTCTAATTATGAACATGAATATGATTTGTAAGTAGTTACATTTTTTCCTGAGGACATGGGAGAAGTCTTGTTATAAGTAGTCATGCGAATTTGGTATTCGTTCGATATGTTGATGAGATGTATGTTGTCTCTCCTCTAGTGGTGTTATGTGAACGTCGACTACATGACACTTCACCATTGTTTGGGCCTAGGGGAAGATATTGGGAAGTAATAAGTAGATGATGGGTTGCTAGAGTGACAGAAGCTTAAACCCTAGTTTATGCGGTGCTTCGTAAGGGGCTGATTTGGATCCATATGTTTCATGCTATGGTTAGGTTTACCTTAATTCTTATTTCATAGTTGCGGATGCTTGCGAGAAGGGTTAATCATCAGTGGGATGCTTGTCCAAGGAAGGGCAGTACACAAGCACCGGCTCACCCACATATCAACTTATCAAAGTAACGAACGCGAATCATATGAGCATGATGAAAACTAGCTTGACGATAATTCCCATGTGTCCTCGGAAGCGCTTTGCGTTATATAAGAGTTTGTCCAAGCTTGTCCTTTGCTACAAAAAGGATTGGGCCATATTGCTGCACTTTAGTTAGTTTTGTTACTTGTTACCCATTACGAATTATCTTATCACAAAACTATCTGTTACTGATAATTTCAGTGCTTGCAGAGAATACCTTACTGAAAACTGCTTGTCATTTCCTTCTACTCCTCGTTGGGTTCGACACTCTTACTTATCGAAAGGACTACAATATATCCCCCATACTTGTGGGTCATCAAGACTCTTTTCTGGCGCCGTTGCAGGGGAGTGAAGCGCCTTTGGTAGGTGGAATTTGGTAAGGAAAAATTTATATAGTGTGCTGAAATTTACTATCACTTTTTACTATGGAAAATAATCCTTTGAGGGGCTTGTTCGGGGTATCTTCACCCTGACTAGAAGATCAAAGAGTTGCTCCTCAACCTACTGAAAATATTTACTTTGAAATTCCTTCGGGTATGATAGAGAAACTGCTAGCTAATCCCTATACAAGATATGAAACCTTACATCCCGATATGCACCTAATCTATGTGGATGAAGTTTGTGGATTATTTAAGCTTGCAGGTATGCCCGAGGATGTAATCAAGAAGAAGGTCTTCCCTTTATCTTTGAAGGGAAAGACATTGACATGGTTTAGGCTATGTGATGATATTGGATCATGGAACTACAACCGATTTAAATTGGAATTTCATCAGAAGTTTTATCCTATGCATCTGGTTCATCGTGATCGTAATTATATATATATAATTTTTGGCCTCGTGAAGGAGAAAGTATCGCTCAATCTTGGGGGAGGCTTAAGTCAATGTTATATTCATGCCCCAATCATGAGCTCTCAAGAGAAATTATTATTCAAAATTTGTATGCTCAACTTTCTCTCAGTAATTGATCCATGCTCGATAGTTCTTGTAGTGGTTCTTTTATGATGAATACTATTGAATTCAGATGGGATTTATTGGAAAAAATTAAATGCAACTCTGAAGATTGGGAACTCAACGAAGGTGAGGAGTGAGGTATAACACCTAAGTTTGATTGTGTTAAATCTTTTATGGATACCGATGCTTTTCGTGAATTTAGCACTAAATATGGACTTGACTCTGAGATAGTAGCTTCTTTCTATGAATCATTTGCTACTCATGTTGATCTCCCTAAGAAGAAGTGGTTTAAATATCATCCGCCCATTGAATTATAAGTAGTAGAACCTATTAAAGTTGAAGAAAATACTATCACTTATAAAGTTGATCCTATTGTTCCTACTACTTATATTGAGAAACCACCTTTTCCTGTTAGAATAAAGGATCACGCTAGAGCTTCAACTGTGGTTCGTAAAAGTAATGCTAGAACACCTACACCCCTTGAGCAAATTAAAGTTGAACCTAGTATTGCTATGGTTAAAGATCTCTTGGTCGATAATATTGATGGGCATGTTATTTACTTCTGTGATGAAGCTGCTAGAATTGCTAGACCCGACACTAAAAATAAACATAGACCTGTAGTTGGCATGCCTGTTGTTTCAGTTAAAATAGTAGATCATTGTTATCATGGCTTATGTGATATGGGTGCGAGTGTGAGTGCAATACCTTATACATTATATAAAGAAATTATGCATGATATTGCACCTGCTGAAATAGAAGATATTGATGTTACTATTAAGCTTGCCAATAGAGATACTATTTCACGAATTAGGATTGTTAGAGATGTTGAAGTCTTGTGTGGGAAAGTTGAATACCCTACTGATTTTCTTGTTCTTGCTTCCCCACAAGATGACTTTTGTCCCATTATATTTGGTAGACCCTTCTTGAATACTGTCAATGCTAGGATAGATTGCGAAAAAGATACTGTCACTATTGGTTTAGGGGATATGTCTCATGACTTTAATTTTGCTAAATTTCATAGACAACCCCATGATAAAGAATTGCCTAGTAAAGATAAAATTATTGGTCTTGCTTCTATTGTCGTGCCTCCTAATGATCCTTTAGAACAATATTTGCTAGACCTTGAAAATGATATGTTTTTGAATTAAAGAAGGGAAATAGATGAAGAATTCTTAAAACAAAGACCTATTTTTAAACACAACTTGCCTGTTGAAATCCTAGGGGATCCTCCTCCACCAAAGGGAGATCCCGTGTTTGAGCTTAAACAATTACCTGATACTCTTAAATATGCTTATCTTTATGAAAATAAGATATATCCCGTTATTATTAGTGCTAACCTTTCAGAGCATGAAGAAGAGAAATTATTGAAAACTCTGAAGAAGCACCGTGCTGCTATTGGATATACTCTTGATGATCTTAAGGGCATTAGTCCCACTCTATGCCAACACAAAATAAAGCTGGAGAAAGATGCTAAACCAGTTGTTGATCATCAACGACGGTTAAATCCTACGATGAAAGAAGTGGCAAGAAATGAAATATTAAAGCTTCAAGAGGCATGTATAATTTGTCATGTTGCTCATAGTCAGTGGGTAAGTCCTGTCCATTGTGTCCCTAAGAAGGGGGGTATTACTGTTGTTCCTAATGATAAAGATGAATTGATCCCACAAAGAATTGTTACAGGTTATTGTCGGTGTCAAAACTGGCGGATCTCGGGTAGGGGGTCCCGAACTGTGCGTCTAAGGCTAATTGTAACAGGAGGCGGGGGACACAATGTTGACCCAGGTTCGGGCCCTCTCTCTGGAGGTAATACCCTACTTCCTGCTTGATTGATCTTGATGAATATGAGTATTACAAGAGTTGATCTACCACGAGATCGTAATGGCTAAACCCTAGAAGCTAGCCTATGAGGTTATGATTGTTGTGGCTAAACCCTAGAAGTCTAAACCCTCCGGTTTATATAGACACCGGGGGGACTAGGGTTGTACAAAGTCGGTTACAGAGAAAGGAATCTCCATATCCGAATCGCCAAGCTTGCCTTCCACGCAAAGGAGAGTCCCGTCTAGACACGACACGAAATCTTCTATCTTGTATCTTCATAGTCCAACAGTCCGGGCAAAGTATATAGTCCGGCTGTCCGAGGACCCCTTAGTCCAGGACTCCCTCAGTAGCACCTGAACCAGGCATCAATGATGATGAGTCCGGCGTGCAGATTGTCTTCGACATTGCAAGGCAAGTTCCTTCTCCAAATACTCCAACACAACCTTCCAAACATAGAAAACGTGTCTGGCTCTGCAAAACAAGTACCACACACAATCGTAGAGAGCATACTATTTAACGAGTCCAATCCGCTAACAACTTTTAGTAGCGTGACATCACGCCACTGCCTGGTCACTATTTGAACCGTTTTTTAGCTTGCTGCTCCATATTTCGAGGTGCGTCTTCATTGGCATGTCTTGTCGAAGTAGAGATCGTGTCCCCTTATCACGGGATTCTCATCAATACGGGCATGGGTGACCCAACCATGTCATCTGCATGACACTTGGGGAATAGGCGGATTTTAAGGCGAGCAGGGAGGCGCATAACTTTTACAGCCTTTATAAGGGGATAAGGATTCACCTTTTCATGCCCACGCCTTCTCCTTCCTCTGCCCATCCATTCTCGAGCTCCAGCGCCCAAGCTCTTGCCTTCTCCACCGAAGAAAGCACTCCAATCATGTCCGGATTCGGAGCTGGAGGCAAGTGGATGGCCTCCTCCGTCATGAAGAAGGACATCAAGGGGCTCCGGGAGGCCGGGTACCTGGCCAAGGACATCGCCCATAGACTTCCAGCCAAGGGACAGATCATCCCAACCCCGGAGCCCCAGGAAAGGGTGGTATTTCTTACTCACTTCTTCCCTGGGCTGGGATTCCCCCTCCACCCATTTGTTCGCGGACTGATGTTTTACTACGGGCTAGACTTCCATGACTTGTCCCCCAACTCTATCCTCAATACCTCGGCATTTATTGTCGTGATCGAGGCCTTCCTCCGCATCCCACCTCACTTTGGCCTATGGCTGGAGACCTTCAATGTGAAGCCAAAGGTGGTGAGCGGCCAACAAGCAGAGTGCGCAGGTGCCATGGTGGGCAAGATGCCCAATGTCACCTGGCCCAAAGGCTCCTTTGTGGAGACTGTAAAGGGGTGGCAATCGGGGTGGTTCTACATCACCGAGCCGCGCGGCACCAACTGGGCGGCGACTCCCAAATTCTTATTCGGAGTCCCGATGCGGCTCACCTCCTAGCAAGGGAAGGGCCTGGCCCGGGGCTCTTCAGACGAGCTGACAGGGCTCCAGACGTGCATCTAGAACAAGATAAACAAGAGAATCAAGCTTGTCAATGTGATACAGGTTATGCTCATTCGCCGGATCCTTTCGTGCCAACGCCTGATTTGCAACTTATGGGAGTTCGATCCGGCCAAGCACCAGAAGCTACTAGAGCTCTTCGGCACGATGCAGGGAGGCATCTGGAAGGTGATCTTCAAGGCCGGCGAGACACCACCGCCCATGACCGAGGATCGTGGGCTTAGCTCAAAATGCCAGGCCAATCCGATAAGTTCTTTCATGTTTTCAAGGTATACACTATACTGGCATATTTGAGGAAGGAATCTAATCTTCCCTACTAAATTTTTCAGGCCTGGATAGAGATAGCGGAGTGGTTTAACTGTTCGGCTCTGCTTCCCGAAGACCTAGAAGCCCCGCTTCTGACAAAGATGCTATTTCTGGCGCCTTACGAGATAGCGGCGCGGAGTGGGAGCCCAGGGTCAAGCCCCTGGCCAAATCGTAAGTATCCAGACTCGGTTGTATTTCCGGCCTTCATACTTTTATTATTTTTAACGTGCTGGATTATGCACCTGCAGTCTGGCCCAGTCCAACATCGAGCTATCCTCCTCATCGGAGGGGTCGCTGGACCCGTCGGCAATGGATAGTGTGTCCCTTCCAACGGCCTCCTCACCCAAGGCCGCAGGCAACACCGAGGTGTTGTCTCGAGGGATCCCAGGCCAGGGGGAGGCTCAAGAGGCCATCCCGGTGGTGCCGGAGGGTGAGACCACGGCTGCCGAACACATGGGGGAGTAAAGCCCTATGGGCACCGACGACGGGGGCCGTATCCAATTCGGCCCTCAACCGAATACAACTCCGGAGGTCCATGTGGCTCCAGACTACGGCATGCCACCTCTTTCGAAAGAGGGGGGGTGAGCCAACTCCACTGGTGACCTTTGTCCATCCAGAGGCACCGGGTAGATTGCTGGAAGCGCTGCGAGGCGCTTCCATTGTTGAAGAACACCGTACTCTTATGAGTACGGTGATTGAGAAGGTCCATTCCACCAAAAGCGGACTGACCAAAGCCTGCACTAGCCTTCTAACAGGCTTTGAGGTAAGCAACATAATTAGAAAGAGAATGTCAGAGTATAGACAGTAGCCCCGGATGCTCTGTCGGTGTTCGGAAAGAAAAAGTTGAACAGAGGATCAAATAATTTTCGCAGGAGTCTAATCTGATATGTCTATGTGAATGAGCAGGCTTCCCTGCTGGGTGCGACTGCTCATACTGTGGAAGTCTCCGGACTGAAGCAGAATCCTGAGCGGGCCGCGGAGGAGCTCGGCCACATGAAGAAGCAGCTAGAGGAGAACAAAGGTATGTATTTATCCTTGTCTAAATTTAGGTATAATGAATGAATTGTTCTGACCGAAGTGTCAAAATATTTGTTAGTGGCGACGACTGAGGCAGAGGCTCTCACGTGGTTGATACGTCTCCAACGTATCTATAATTTATGAAGCATTCATGCTATTTTATTATTTGTTTTGAACGATTATGGGCTTTATTATACACTTTTATATTACTTTTGGGACTAACCTATTAACCGTAGGCCCAACCCATATTGCTGTTTTATTGCCTGTTTTAGTATTTCGAAGAAAAGGAATATCAAACGGAGTCCAAACGGAATGAAACCTTTGGCAAAGTTATTTTTGGAACAGAACCAATCCCAGGAACTTGGAATGCACGTCAGAAGATCCTCGAGGAGGCCACGAGATAGGGGGGCGCGCCCACCCCCCTGGGCGCGCCCTACCCTCTCGTGGGCCCCTCGAGGCTCCCCCGACCGACTTCTTTCGCCTATATATTCCCTCGTACCCTAAAAACATCGAATATGAAGATAGATCAGTAGTTCCGCCACCGCAAGCCTCTGTAGCCACCAGAAACCTCTCGGGAGCCCTTCCCGGCACCCTGCCGGAGGGTGGATCCTTCATCGGTGGCCATCTTCATCATCTCGGTGCTATCCATGACGAGGAGGGAGTAGTTCACCCTTGAGGCTGAGGGTATGTACCAGTAGCTATGTGTTTGATATCTCTCTCTCTCTCGTGCTCTCTCTCGTGTTCCCTCTATGGCACGATCTTGATGTATCCCGAGCTTTGCTATTGTAGTTGGATCTTATGATGTTTCTCCCCCTCTACTCTCTTGTGATGAATTGAGTTTTCCCTTTGAAGTTATCTTATCGGATTGAGTCTTTTAAGAGAACACTTGATGTATGTCTTGCCGTGCTTATCTGTGGTGACAATGGGATATCATGTGCCACTTGATGTATATTTTGGTGACCAACTTGCGGGTTCCGCCCATGAACCTATGCATAAGGGTTGGCACACGTTCTTGACTCTCCGGTAGAAACTTTGGGGCACTCTTTGAAGTACTTTGTGTTGGTTGAATAGATGAATCTGAGATTGTGTGATGCATATCATATAATCATGCCCACGGATACTTGAGGTGACAATGGAGTATCTAGGTGACATTAGGGTTTTGGTTGATTTGTGTCTTAAGGTGTTATTCTAGTGCGAACTCTTGAATAGATTGATCCGAAAGAATAACTTTGAGGTGGTTTCATACCCTACCATAATCTCTTCGTTTGTTCTCTGCTATTAGTGGCTTCGGAGTGACTCTTTGTTGCATGTTGAGGGATTGTTATATGATCTATCTATGTTATTATTGTTGAGAGAACTTGCACTAGTGAAAGTATGAACCCTATGCCTTGTTTCCTAGCATTGCAATACCGTTTGTGCTCACTTTTATCATTAGTTGCCTTGCTTTTTTTTAATTTCAGATTACAAATACTCATATCTACCATCCATATTGCACTTGTATCACCATCTCTTCGCCGAACTAGTGCACCTATACAATTTACCATTGTATTGGGTGTGTTGGGGACACAAGAGACTCTTTGTTATTTGGTTGCAGGGTTGTTTGAGAGAGACCATCTTCATCCTACGCCTCCCACGGATTGATAAACCTTAGGTCATCCACTTGAGGGAAATTTGCTAGTGTCCTACAAACCTCTGCACTTGGAGGCCCAACAACGTCTACAAGAAGAAGGTTGTGTAGTAGACATCAATGGTCGCTGGACGAGGCCAAGGACAGTGCGGCTAAGGAAAAGGCCGCGCATGAAAAGCACGAGGCTCGGATTAGTGAGGTCCAGCAAGAGCTCCAGGACGCCGTCAAAAAGTACAAGTCCTTGGAGCATGATTTTATGGATCGAGAATCTGAACTTGCGAAGGCCCGTCGGAGCGCACAAGATGCCCGAGCCAAAGCCCTGAGCGCCCTCCAGGAAAACCAGGTGGACAAGAAACTCACAGCGGGTAAGGATTCTATAATGCAGAGCAAATATGTGAAGGAAAGGTTCCTTTTACTGACCCGGATTTGTAGTTCTCGAGGGGTGTTTACGGATCTGCCACGCAGCATATCTAGATGATGCCGAATTCTATCGAACAGAAGAGGGGAGCTCTACGGAGAAGCTATTCTTGTCTCAATACTTTGGACCGGAACATCCGGTGCCCTTTAATGACCAGCTGAAACAGCTGGTCGAGCTGCATAAGGCGGCCGAACTGGCCATGAAGGACTTAATTATCCGGCTATGGCCTGCCGAGCCCATGCCCAACAGCTACTTCGGACTCGTGAAGCGGCTTGTGAGTGCCTACCCATGACTTGAAGCCATCAAGCGGTCGGTCTATACTGAAGGCGCGCGGATGGCCTTTGCCCGTGCTAAGATGCATTGGGTGAAGATGGATGCCACAAAGATGATGACCAAGGGGCCGCCTGAGGGAAAGGAGCACCGCCAACCCGAACTGTATTTTGACAGTGTTCTAGAGCGATTCTGCCTTGTGGCGGAGCAATGTGCCAAGGATATCATTTTCCCATGAAAACATTTATTTTGTCCTATCCTGTAATATGAAACAAGATCTTTATGTAATATAATGCTTGTTTATTTAAAAGTTTACCTCATGTGCAGCTGTTTATGAAATCTGAGAGTTGGCCAGTCGTGGGCTTCTGCCCCCACGTAGATAATGCGGGGGTGTTTGGGATAAATCTAAACTCTATGTACTACAAATTTTGGTCCTTAAAGGAAGTGTTTAGCACAACAAACAAGGCAATCAGACTATACAGATTTATTACCCTCACTTAGCCATAGGAGTTCGACAATTTTAAATATGGGCGTAGCCCCTAGTGTTTGGAAGTCCGGACTTGGGGCACTATACATGCCTGATCGGATAGAAACCAATCCCTTGCATAATGCGGAAAAAATCTCTAAGGATTTGAAACCTCTCGAACAGCTGACCAGCTCTCGCCAAATCATGGCAGTTAGTTTTCGGCTTTCTCTACCGAGGTGCTCGTCTGGAAAAACCAGGACACAATCATAGTAGGTCTCCCTTTACTACTCCAGCCGATATAGCGGAACATAAGGTAGTAAGCACAGAAGCCGGGCAACCCAACTATTGACCCAAGACATGATTCGGAGCCGATGCATATAATGCTATAAGTTTGAGGTGCCGAACTGTAGTATAGAAGTGTTCGATCTTTATTGCCGTGTTATGGGGTATAATGAAGCCCCTCGCAAATTAAGGTGTACCAGGATGTACGGGTGCAATTGGTAAAAAATGCAAAAATCAGGAAACAATCAAGTAATAAGCTGATTCCGCAAATATTGAGCCACGAACAATTTCCCATTGTAATTTGATTAATACGTCAAGGCGTATTTGTACAAGTAATGCGATAAGCAAATACGGCTATTTGACATGCCATGACCAAGGGCGTGCTGCGTGTGGGTATTTAAAACAGGTATAACGATCATTAGCAGAGACCACCTGGGTATTCCCTTGTATGTCGAAGCCCCTTGCCTTCTTGGTGTATCCGTCCCGTGATAGGTCCGATGATCAGGTTATCAGAAAAACCTCGAAAAGAGAAGAACATGAAATGAGAAAGAAAAAGTGAAGATGTGCGGGTCCAGGGGCGGTTGAGCCGCATTGTGGACCATGGTCTAGCTGTGCCTCCGTCCATGCCCATGGTATTTTGAGTGCGTAGTTATGTACGTGCGGCACAAATGTCATTGCTTTATTGGGACTAGGACGGAGGCTGGATTGCTATTCAAGCTCTGGACGAGCTGGACTGTCCTCCTGCAGAGTAGCTCAGACTCTCTTGACGGTGTCCGGGGGCTTTACTGCCAAATTGAAGTTCTGCCTGAAAAGGTTGCTCTGTACTTCTGCTGCAAGGGTCGCAGTGTGCTCCTTGGTACGGAGGGAGTGTTCCGTGTTTCCGTTTACTGTTATAACACTGCGTGGTCCGGGCATCTTGAGCTTGAGGTATACATAGTGTGGCACCGCATTGAAGTGGGCAAATGCGGTTTGTCCGAGCAGCGCATGATAGCCACTACCGAAGGGGACGATATCGAAGATTAACTCTTCGCTTTAGGAATTATCCGGGGATCCGAAGACCACTTCTAGTGTGATTGAGCCTGTACAGCAGGCCTCTAAACCTGGTATAACACCTTTAAAGGTGGTTTTTGTGGGCTTGATGCTTCAGGGATCGATACCCATTTTGCACACTGTATCCTAATAGAGCAGGTTCAGGCTGCTGCCACCATCCATGAGGACTCGCGTAAGGTGGAATCCATCAATAATTGGGTCAAGGACCAGTGCGGCGGAACCGCCATGACGGATACTAGTCGAATGGTCCCTGCGATCGAAGGTGATCGAACAGGACGACCATGGGTTGTACTTCGGGGCGACTGGCGCCATCGCATAGACGTCCCTCAGTGCATGCTTGCGCTCTCTCTTGGGGATATGGGTGGCGTGTATCATGTTCACCGTTTTGACTTGGGGGAAATTTCTTGTGTCCCCCTGTGTTTGGTGGTCGGGTTCCTCGTCTTCATCATCGCTTTGCGACCATTTCTCCTTATTCTCGGCATTTAACTTGCTGGCCTGTTTGAAGACCCAACATTCCCTGTTGGTATGGTTGGCTGGTTTATCAGGAGTGCCATGAATTTGGCATGGTCGATCTAGTATGCTGTCCAGACTGGACGGGCCCCGATTATTTCTCTTGAATGGCTTCTTCCGGTGACCGGACTTAGAGCCACTGAATCCGGCATTGACCGCTGTGCCGTCGGTTTTATCAATGTTGTTTCGACGCTTATGCCTATTGCGCCGGGGCTTGCCGTTGCTGTTTCTAGCTTCAGAAGTGCCAGGTTCGCTTGTATTGTTGTTGCTACGGGCTAGCCAGTTGTCTTCGCCCGCACAGAAACGGGTCATGAGTGCCGTAACGGCTGATATGGACTTTGGTTTTTCCTGGCCCAGGTGTCTGGCAGCTATTCGTCATGGATGTTGTGCTTGAAGGCCGCTAGGGCTTCGGCGTCTGGACAATCGACAATCTAGTTCTTTTTAGTTAAGAACCGAGTCCAGAATTTCCTGGCGAACTCTCCGGGCTGTTGGATTATGTGACTTAAGTCATCGGCATCTGAAGGTCGGACATATGTGCCTTGGAAGTTGTAGAGGAAAGCGTCCTCCAAGTCCTCCCAGCTGCTGATGGAGTTTATGGGCAGACTATTCAACCAGTACCTAGCTGGTTCCTTGAGCTTGAGCGGGAGGTATTTGATGGCGTGAAGATCATCCCTGCGGGCCATATGAATATGGAGGAGAAAGTCTTCAATCCATACCGCGGGGTCTGTTGTGCCAAAAAATGATTCAATGATCACGAGTTTAAACCCTTCTAGGAAATCGTGTCCCATTACTTCATCAGTGAAGCAAAGGGGGTGTGCGGCACCTCTATATCGGGCCAAGTCGTGATGTAGCTCGGATGGAGTTCGTTTGTGGTTTTCGGCCCGGACGTGATTATGTTCGTCACGTTTAGCCGGATGGCCGTCATCGCGCATCGGGGCACGCCCCCGTTATCCGTAGATTGATCTTGTCTGGCTTGCTCTGTTTTCCAAATCGCGCAGCAGGTCATGTGTATATCCCCGAGTTGTTGTATTTCTTTTTGTTCGGCGAGGCAGTGCGGGATGGTGTTTGGCTAGAGGTGCCGCTCTGTCCCGGCCACGTGGTGGTCGGTCAGCCGCATCGTACCTTGGCAGGACGGGCTCCAGCGCCTTGTCATCAAACTGTGGTAACATTTTGCACTTCGGGTAGCTTTTGGTTGGGTGCTCGAGGCCATATTCCTCGGCTGCCAGAACATCAGTCCATCTTTCATTGAGCAGATCTTGATTAGCTTGAAGTTGCTGCTGCTTCTTTTTCAGGCTTCTTGCAGTGGCAATTAGCTGACGCTTAAAGCGTTCCTGTTCGGCAGGCTCCTCAGGCACGATGAAATCTTCGTCGTCGAGGCTCACCTCGTCCTCGGAGAGTAGAAGGTAGTTGCTATCCTCCGGGTCTTTGTTCATGGCCTGTTCGCCAGGGCTGGCTCGCCCATCCTCCCGTTCCTCCTGCTCAGAGGTTGGCTCAACGGGGTCTGCATTGTTTTTGGCATCATCCGGACTGTTATTTTCTCCCATGACGGTATTGTTTTTTTACTATGGCGTGGCTTAGAGCGGCGCCGCTGACATCAGCACTTTGGCTGTGTCTCAGGAGGTTTATCATCGACTGGATTTTCATTGTTGCCGTGGTTTTCTTTGGGTGTATCCACCATGTATATGTCGTATGAGGACGTGGCTGTCCAATGCCCTATATGCGGAGGTTCCTGCTCCTCTCCAACATTGTCGTCCATACCGTCGATGTCTTCAGAATCGTAGTCAAGCATGTCGGTTAAGTCATCAAGAGTGGCTATGAAGTGGGTGGTGGGTGGGGCACAAAGTTCTTTGTCGTCCGCTTCCCACTCGAGCCGGACATAGTACGGCCGAGAATCTCCTGACAAGGAGAGGGATTTTAATGAGCTTAACACGTCACCAAAGGGCGAGTGCTAGAAGATGTCCGCGGAGCTAAACTCCAAGACCGGCGTCCAATTAGGTTCGATGGGCACAGATGCACGCGGTCCGGAACACATGGCCGAAGACGAGTCCGAGGTTCCGGTGACACAAGCCTAGCTCAATGTTGGGTATGTGCGCCGCTCGAGCGCCGCTGAGTCTGCAGCCTCCGCAGCGGGGTTAAGCTTCCCATCTTCGGATGATGCAGTCCACTCTGGCTCTAGGGCCAGGGCGGTCATAGGCGCTATCTCCTGCATGTGGCCCGATGACAGATCGAGGTCCATTCATCGTGGTAGCCAGGAACAGCCGTCATTGGCTCAAATCCGTTGAACATCAAGTCTCCACGGATATCGGCCACAAAATTTAGGCTTCCGAATCTGACCTGATGGCCAGGGCCGTAGCTATCGATCTGCTCTAGATGGGCCGCAGTGCGAAGCCGACGAATAGGAAGATCTGTCTGGGGAGAAAGATCTCCCCCTGGACTGCGTTGTTGTAGATGATTGATGGAGCCATCAAGACTTCTGATGACGATGCAGTGTAACTCTCAATGAAAGCACCAATGTCGGTGTCAAAACCTGCGGATCTCCATTAGGGGGTCCCGAACTGTGCGTCTAAGGCTAATGGTAATAGGAGGCGGGGGACACCATGTTTACCTAGGTTTGGGCCCTCTCTATGGAGGTAATACCCTACTTCCTGCTTGATTGATCTTGATGAATATGAGTATTACAAGAGTTGATCTACGACGAGATCGTAATGACTAAACCATAGAAGCTAGCCTGTGAGGTTATCATTGTTGTGGCTAAACCCTAGAAGTCTAAACCCTCCGGTTTATATAGACACCGAGGGGGCTAGGGTTGTACAAATTTGGTTACAGAGAAAGGAATCTACATATCCGAATTGCCAAGCTTGCCTTCCATGTAAAGGAGAGTCCCATCCGGACACGGGATGAAGTCTTCTATCTTGTATCTTCATAGTCCAACAGTTCGGCCAAAGTATATAGTCCGGCCGTCCGAGGACCCCTTAGTCCAGGACCCCCTCAGTTATAGAATGGTAATTGATTTCCGCAAATTAAATAAAGCTACTAGAAAAGATCATTACCCTCTACTTTTTATTGATCAAATGCTAGAAAGATTATCCAAACATACACATTTTTTCTTTCGAGATGGTTATTCTGGTTTCTCTCAAATACCTGTGTCAAAAGAGGATCAGGAAAATACCACTTTTACTTGCCCTTTTGGTACCTTTGCTTATAGATGTATTCCTTTTGGTTTATGTAATGCACATGCTACCTTTCAAAGATGTATGACTGCTATATTCTCTGACTTCTGTGAAAAGATTGTTGAGGTTTTCATGGATGATTTCTCCATGTATGGAACTTCTTTTGATGATTGCTTAAGCAACCTTGATCAAGTTTTGCAGAGTTGTGAAGAAACTAATCTTGTCTTGAATTGGGAGAAGTGCCACTTTATGGTTAATGAAGGTATTGTCCTGGGGCATAAAATTTCTAAAAGAGGTATTGAAGTTGATAAAGCTAAAGTTGATACTATCAAAAAGATGTCGTGTCCTAAGGACATCAAAGGTATAAGAAGTTTCCTTGGTCATGCCGATTCTTATAGGTGGTTCATTAAAAAATTCTCTAAAACTTCTAGGCCTCTGACTAGTATCTTACAAAAAGATGTTCCTTTTGTCTTTGATGATGATTGTGTAGAAGCATTTGAAATACTTAAGAAAGCCTTGATTTCTGCATCTATTATCCAGCCACCTGATTGGAATTTACCCTTTGAAATCATGTGTGATGCTAGTGATTATGTTGTAGGTGTTGTTCTAGGACAAAGAGTTGATAAGAAATTAAATGTCATCCAATATGCTAGTAAAACTGTTGATTCCAAAGTAACTGTTCACATCGATGAGTTTTTAGGAGTTGTATTTGCTTGTGATAAGTTTAGACCTTATATTGTTGATTCCAAAGTAACTGTTCACATCGATCATGCTGCTATTAAATACCTTATGGAAAATAAAGACACTAAACCTAGACTTATTAGATGGGTTCTCTTGCTACAAGAATTTGATTTGCATATTATTGATAGAAAGGGAGCTGAGAACCCCGTTGCAGACAACTTGTTTAGGTTAGAAAATGTTCTTGATGAACCACTACATATTGATGATAGCTTTCCCTATGAACAATTACCTCTCATAAATGCTTCTCGTACTGCTCCATGGTATGCTGACTATGCTAATTACATTGTTGCTAAATTCATACCACAAAGTTTCACGTACCAGAAAAAGAAAAAGTTGTTCTATGATTTAAGACATTACTTTTGGGATGATCCACACCTTTATAAAGAAGGAGTATATGGTTTTATTAGACGTTGTGTACCTGAGCATGAACAGGAACATATCCTATGCAAGTGTCACTCCGAGGCATATGGAGGACACCAGCTGGAGAAAGAACTGCACATAAGGTATTGCAATCCGGTTTTTATTGGCCTACTCTCTTCAAAGATGCATGTAAGTTTGTCTTGTCTTGTGATGAATGTCAAAGAATTGGTAGTATTAGTAAACGTCAAGAAATGCCTATGAACTATTCACTTGTTATTGAACCGTTTGATGTTTGGGGCTTTGATTATATGGGATCTTTTCCTTCCTCTAATGGGTATACACATATTTTGGTTGTTGATTACATTACTAAGTGGGTAGAAGCTATTCCAACTAGTAGTGCTGATCATAACACATCTATTAAGATGCTTAAAGAAGTTATTTTTTCGAGGTTTGGAGTCCCTAGATACTTAATGACTGATGGTGGCTCGCATTTTATTCATGGTGATTTTCGTAAAATGCTTGCTAATTATGATGTTAATCATAGAATTGCATCTCCATACCATCCACAGTCTAGTGGTCAAGTAGAATTGAGTAATAGAGAGATTAAATTGATTTTGCAAAAGACTGTTAATCGATCTAGAAAGAATTGGTCCAAGAAACTTGATGATGCATTATGGGCCTATATGACTGCATATAAAAACCCTATGTGTATGTCTCCCTATAAAATGGTTTATGGAAATGCATGTCACTTACCTCTCGAACTAGAACATAAGGCATATTGGGCCATTAAAGAGCTCAATTGTGATTTCAAACTTGCCGGTGAGAAGAGGCTATTTGACATTAGCTCACTTGATGAATGGAGAACCCAGGCCTATGAGAATGCCAAACTGTTTAAAGAAAAAAGTTAAAAGATGGCATGACAAGAGGATACAAAAGCATCAGTTTAATGTAGGTGATTATGTTTTGCTATATAACTCTCGTTTAAGATTTTTTGCAGGGAAACTTCTCTCTAAATGGGAAGGTACTTACATTATCGAGGAAGTCTATTGTTTCGGTGCTATCAAAATCAACAACGCCGAAGGCACAAATCCGAAGGTGGTGAACGGTCAAAGAATCAAACGTTATATCTCAGGTAATCCCATAAATGTTGAAACCAATGTTACTGACACCGTAACCCCGGAGGAGTACATAAGGGACACTTTCCAGAACGGTTCAAACTCCGAAAAGGAATAGGTATGTGGTACGGTAAGTAAACCAACTCCAAAACTGCTCAAATAGCAATTTCTCTCCGTTTTGGAATATCTACAATTTTAGGAAAATAAGAAGCAGACCGTAGGAGACACGGGGCATCCACGAGGGTGGAGGGCGCGCCCTACCCCTTGGGCGTGCCCCTGCCTCATGAACACCCCTTGTGCCCTCCGGACTCCGTTTTGTTACACGATACTGCTTTTGGTCGGTAAAAATTCATTATATAATCTCCCAAAGGTTTTGACCACCATACCATGACAAAATCCTCTGCTTTTGTTTCGAGCTGTTTTCTGACAAATCTAGGTCACCATGACGTCTTCAAGCGCCCCCACGGACAATTTTTTCGAGAAGGTCATCAACCCTTACCTTGCGGAGGTGCTGCAACACCCTCAAACCATTGAGATGCGTGAGGGGGTGTTGCACATCCCGATGTGGAGGGACCAAGGAGGACCGGAAGCATGGAGACAAGAATCGAAGCAATGGAGCAACAAGTTTTCAAGTGCCAAGGGATGATGGAACGTGGCCTCAACGCCAACCACATGATGATCGTGGAGTTCACCAACAACCACAAGCTTGATGCCAAGAACATTGGGGAGACCATCTTCAATCTTCACGAGAAAATCGAGAACCTCCAAGCCCAGATCTATGACCAGCAAAACCAAAACTGTAAGTATGAATATAGATTCAAGAGGATGAGTTTGGCTGCAGATTTGAGGATCCCAGAGACTCGATCATCCTTCTATGATGGTGAGCCTATGCCTTGGAAGACGGATGACAGACCTACATCATCAACAACTCCACCATCACCACCTCCGAAGAAAGAGACATAAACACATGGGTATGGGCACTCCCCTTGGCAACTGCCAAGTTTGGGGGAGGTGCCCCGGTATCGTATCACCATCACACTCCTATCTTTACCATTTTTCTTAGTTTGATCCTTTTGTTTATATCTTAATCTAGTAGAATAAAGTTTTAGTATGATCTAGCTTTGAGTTTTGTGTTGATCCCTATCTATGTAATCGAGTCCGTGAGCTATACATAATAAAGATTAGTTTTGAGTTGAGGGCTTTTCTATCTTGCTATGATCTTTAGGAAATAAAAAGAAAGAATAAAAATAAATAAAAAGATCATATTGATCTTATGGAGAGTAATGACTTCACATAAAAAGAGTATGATGAATAAAAGTTGTTGAGAGTTGACAAACATAGTTTTGGTCATCGCTGCAATTAATAGGAAGTAATAAAGAAAGAGAGGTTTTCACATTAAATACACTATATTGGACATCTTTTATGATTGTGAGCACTCATTAAAATATGACATGCCAAAAAGTTGATGTGGGACAAGGAAGACAACATAATGGGTTATGTTTTCTTATATCCGAATAAAGTATATTGTCATGGATCATCCAACATGTTACGCTTGCCTTTCCTCCTCATGCTAGCCAAATTCTTTGCACCAAGTAGAGATACTACTTGTGCTTCCAAATATCCCTAAACCCAGTTTTGCCATGAGAGTCCACCATACCTACCTATGGATTGAGTAAGATCCTTCAAGTAAGTTCTCATCGGTGCAAGCAATAAAATTGCTCTCTAAATATGTATGATCTATTAGTGTGGAGAAAATAAGCTTTATACGAGCTTGTGATATGGAAGAAATAAAAGCGACGGACAGCATAATAAAGGTCCCTATCACAAGTGGCAATATAAAGTGACGTTCTTTTGCATTAAGATTTTGTGCATCCAACCATAAAAGCGCATGACAACCTCTGCTTCCCTCTGCGAAGGGCCTATCTTTTATTTTTACCTTCTACCCTCATACAAGAGTCATGGTGATCTTCACCTTTCCTTTTTACACTTTATCCTTTGGCAAGCACTATGTGTTGGAAAGATACTGAAATATATATCCACTTGCATGTAGGTTTTCAAAAAGTATTATTGATGACATTACCCTTGAGGTAAAAGGTTGGGAGGCGAAACTATATGCCCCTATCTTCCTCTGTGTCCGATTGAAACTTCATACCCAGAAGTATCGCGTGAGTGTTAGTAATTGTGAAAGACTAAATGATAGTTGAGTAGGTTGACTTGCTGAAAAGCTCTTATATTGACTCTTTCCGATGTTATGATAAATTGCAATTGCTTCAATGACTCAGATTATAGTTTGCTAGTTTTCAATGAAGTTTCTGATTCGTACTTTACATTGTGAATAGATTGTTACTTAAGCATAAGAAATCATATGACAATATATATGTTGCTATTCTAAGAATGATCATGATGCCCTCGTGTCCGCATTTTATTTTATTGACACCTCTATCTCTAAACATGTGGACATATTTTTCGATTTCGGCTTTCGCTTGAGGACAAGTGAGGTTTAAGATTGGGGGAGTTGATACGTCCATTTTGCATCATGCTTTTATATCAATATTTATTGCATTATGGACTGTTATTACACATTATGTCACAATACTTATGCCTTTTATCTCTTACTTTATAAGGTTTACACGAAGAGGGAGAATGTCGGCAGCTGGAATTCTGGGCTGGAAAAGGAGCAAATATTAGAGACCTATTCTGCACAACTCCAAAAGTCCTGAAACTCCACGAAAGTCAGTTTTGGAATATATATATATTAAAAATATTGGGCAAAGAAAGCACCAGAGGGGGGCCACCGACCAGCCACGAGGGTGGAGGGCGTACCCTACCCCCTGGGTGGGCCCCCTGCCTCGTGGGCCACCAGGCAGGCCCCCGATGCCCATCTTCTGCTACATGGTGTCTTTTTCCCTAGAAAAAAATCATAAGGAAGCATGCGGGACGAAGCGCCGCTGTCTCGAGGTGGAACCTTGGCGGAACCAATCTAGGGCTCCGGCGTTGCTGTTTTGCCGGGGAAACATCCCTCCGGGAGGGGGAAATCGTTGCCATCGTCATCACCATCGATCCTCTCATCGGAGGGGGTCAATCTCCATCACCATCACCATCTCATCTCAAACCATAGTTCATCTCTTGTATCCGATCTTTGTCTCAAAACCTTAGCTGGTACCTGTGGGTTGCTAGTAGTGTTGATTACTCCTTGTAGCTAGTTGGTTTATTCGGTGGAAGATCATATGTTCAGATCCTTTATGCATATTAATACCCCTTTGATTATGAACATGAATATGATTTTAGTTATGTTTGTTCCTGAGGACATGGGAGAAGTCTTGTTATAAGTAGTCATGTGAATTTGGTTTTCATTCGATATTTTGATGAGATTTATGTTGTCTCTCCTATAGTGGTGTTATGTGAACGTCGACTACATCACACTTCACCATTGTTTGGGACTAGGGAAAGACATTGGGAAGTAATAAGTAGATGGTGGGTTGCTAGAGTGACAGAAGCTTAAACCCTTGTTTATGCGTTGCTTCGTAAGGGGCTAATTTGCATCCATATGTTTCATGTTATGGTTTGGTTTACCTTAATTCTTCTTTCGTAGTTGCGAATGCTTGCAAGAGGGGTTAATCATAAGTGGGATGCTTGTCCAAGGAACGGCAGTACCCAAGCACCGGTTCACCCACATATCAAATTATCAAAGTAATGAACGCGAATCATATGAGCATGATGAAAACTAGCTTGATGATAATTCCCATGTGTCCTCGGGAGCACTTTGCTTTATATAAGAGTTTGTCCAGGCTTTTCCTTTGCTACAAAAAGGATTGGTCCATCTTGCTGCACTTTAGTTACTTTTTTACTTGTTACCCGTTATGAATTATCTTATCACAAAACTATATATTAACGATAATTTCAGTGCTTGCAGAGAATACCTTACTGAAAACCGCTTGTCATTTCCTTCTGCTCCTCGTTGGGTTGGACACTCTTACTTATCGAAAGGACTACGATAGATCCCCTATACTTGTGGGTCATCAGACACATACAGAGAGGATATCTAGCAGAGCTCCAATGGAGTTCGGCGTGCATCAAGTGGAGACCCACGCGAGGGAGAAGGATCTCTCGGTAGTGTACACCATCGCCTCGGTCGTGGTGGAGGACTACATCAACACCGTGGAGCACTTGCTTGCTCAATACAAGTACAAAGTGGTCAGAATCGACCTCCAGTACACAGGCGGTCATCCCGGGATAGATCAGAAAGTTGTCATCGCCTAGTTGTGTGTGTGCCATCATGTCCTCATCTACCACTACTGTGTGGCCACAAAGCCTTAAGGCCCTTTCGCCAGGGTTGTCAACATCCCCAACTACAGGTTCGCTACGGTCGAAACAACCGACGATGTCAAAGCGCTCGAGGTTTCGGGCTTGACTTGCCAGAAACTTGTCGAAATACGATGCCACTATGGGGTCTGGGGCAGCATGAAGAAGAACTCCCTGGTTGAACTCGCCTCGTCCATCATCGACCCTTACTACGAAAAGATGAAGCAGGATGCCAAGAAAAATCCCGCTTCCTGACTTGGGGCCAGGACGCGGAGACTAGATGAAGCTCACCTCAAGTTCGCGACCAAGAACATGTACACCCTCTATGAGATGCACGGGACGCTGTTTGCATGAGGGAGTGCCTCCTTCCCATAATCGACGAGGGATCGATCCATCATACGTCTCCATCGTATCTATAATTTTTTATTGTTTCATGCCAATATTCTACAACTTTCATATACTTTTGGCAACTTTTTATATTATTTTTGGGACTAACATATTGATCCAGTGCCCAGTGCCAGTTCCTGTTTGTTGCATGTTTTTTGTTTCGCAGAAAATCCATAGAAAATGAAGTCCAAACGCGATAAAAACTTAAAGATATTTGTTTGTAATATATGTGATTTTTGGGGAAAAGAATCAACGTGAGACGATGCCTGAGGGGCCCACAAGCCACAGGGGTGCGCCCTAAACCCATGTGGTCACCCCGTAAGGAGGTTTGTGCCCTTCTTTAACCGCAAAAAAAGCTAATATCCGGATAAAAATCATGTTGAAATTTCAGCCCAATCGGAGTTACGGATCTCCAGGAATTTAAGAAACGGTGAAAAGCCAGAATCAGGGAGCGCGGAAACTGAAGGAAACAGAGAGAGAATCCAATCTTGAAGGGACTCCCACCCCTCTGCCACCATGGAGGCCATGGACAGAGGGGAAACCCTCCTCCCATCTAGGGGTAGGTCAAGGAAGAAGAACAAGGAGGGGGGCTCCCTCCCCCTCTCTCCCGGTGGCGTCGGAACACTGTCGGGGCAATCATCATGTGACGGCGATCTTCACCAACACCTCCGTCATCTTCCCCAACATATTCATCACCTCCCCCATCTATATTCAGTGCTCCACTCTCCTGCAACCCGCTGTACGTACCCTCTACATGAACATGGTGCTTTAAGCTTCATATTATTATCCAATGATGTTGCCATCCTATGATGTTTGAGTAGATTTTTGTTGTCCTATCAGGTGATTGGTGAATTGCTAGCATTGATTTAATTTGCTTGTGGTTATGTTGCTGTCCTTTGGTGCCCATCATATGAGCGCGCGTGTGGATCACAACATAGGGTCAGTTGTATGTTGATAGGACTATGTATTGGAGGGCAAGGGTGATAGCAGCTTCAGCCTAGCATAGAAATTGATGCATATGAGATTGAAGGGGGGCCAATATATCTTAATGATATGGTTGGGTTTTACCTTAATGAACGTTAGTAGTTTCGGATGCTTGCTAATAGTTCCAATCATAAGTGCATAGAATTCCAAGTACGGGATGGCATGCTAGTAGTGGCCTCTCCCACATAAAACTTGTTATCGGTCTAGTAACGTAGTCAATTGCTTAGGGACAATTCCGCAACTCCTACCATCACTTTTCCACACTCGTTAAACTAATGTAATTATTTCTTTATCTAATATCCGCTTGTTTTTATTTATGTGCTCTTTATTGTCTTGCAAACCTATCCTACAACACCTACAAAGTGCTTCTAGTTTCATACTTGTTCTTGTTAAAGAGAACATTAAGCGTGCGTAGAGTTGTATCAGTGGTCGATAGAACTTGAGGGAATATTTGTTCTACCTTTGGCTCCTCGTTGGGTTCGACACTCTTACTTATCGGAAGAGGCTACAACTGATCCCCTATACTTGTGGGTTATCAAGACCTTTTTCTGGCACCGTTGTCGGGGACCAATAGAGTGGGGTGAATATTCTCGTGTGTGCTTGTTTGCTTTATCACTAAGTAGGTATTATTTTGTGCTCCTGTTTTCTATCTTTAGTTATGGGTAGGAAACGTAAAATACCCAAAAAAATAGTTGTACCTACTAAACCAATGGTTGAAGAACCACCCAAAATCTATCATACTCATGAAGCTTTTTTACTTGGATCATCTTCCATCCCTACATGCTCGTGCTGAAAACCCAACTAGCTTAGTTGAGGGAAAATCATTAGATGAGCATGCTGAAATGCAAATGGAGCGGCAAGACCAGACGACTCAATGATATCAATAGCACCCGGGTACTTCACGGGATGAGCCCGAATGTGCTCCATAAAGTGGTGCAGAGAGAGTCCCTTTGGGAGGACAACGGAGGTGTAGATTCTGCCTGAACATTTGTGCGAAAACGTTGATCCAAAGAGTCTTGAACCACCTCAAATTGATCAACATCACGCCGGAACTTAAGATATGCAGGCTTGGGAACTTTGGTTAAATCCTTGAGGACACGCCCATGAAGTTGAGTGGCCTTAAGAGGGATGCGACGACCATCCACATTTGGCTGATCCGGAGGAGGAGCAGGCATGTAGGTGGCCCTTCGAGAACCGCGGGGGTGGGATGAAACGGCCACGTGCACACCACGCTCCTCATCTTCCATCTCCTTTTTGTAGTCAGAGCCCTCACAAGAGGAGGACTCCTCGATCACAGGTCGTTTCCCAGCACGCTTGCGCAGACGTTGATGCTCTTGAGAGTCAATAGAGCCACCACGACGAGAAGCTGAAATCAAAGATGCATTTGACAAGGAAGTTTTGCACAGTGAGCCCTTGCGAGGGATGGAGATGGGAACGCTGATAATTAGACAAGGAAAAGACAATAATTACCATGACCAAAAACACCCCCCAGTATTCTTGTGAGCGATATGTTTGGTTTTCACCATCGTGGGAAGAATCACACCTGAGAGATTATCCAAGATAGAAAATGGGATCACTACCATGCACGGTTACGAACGACAAGAGAACCAGAGGAATGGATAGGGAAGTACCAAATCAGTACGAGGAAGAAGGGACTTGACGGAGAGAAGCGTTGGGGGCGCGGCGATGCGGCTCCCCCGGTGACGGTGAGCAAGAACCACCTCCTGGCGGCGCGGCGGTGTAACAGACGCGAGTGGGGAGGGGATAAGATAGGACAACTGGCCGATCTGGCCTGTCCCCAAAATTTATATGAGCCATGGGTTTCATCGGACGACCGACAGAGGTCGGGCGTCTAGGGAATGATGTAAGCACCAGGCAACGGGCGACCGAAGAACCTCGGACATCCGAGGCTTGGGGAGGAAATGGGCTGTGCATGATTTCTGCACAGCGACTGGACATCTGAGTAATGTCGGACGACCGGAAACTATGAGTCATCGGTCGTCCGAGAAATGTCGGACGACCGGTGGCAAAAGCTTTGACAGAGAGTTCTTAGAAGTATCTAGATGAACCAAAATACAAGAATGGGTAAATGACAGAAACATATGGGCAATCAGACATAAAAGATACCAAATGATTAGCAACTAGACACACGTGTTATGGACCCAAGCATGATTGGACACCCCTCCTACGAGGTGAGCCGGTGGCCAAAGGCCACCCTCTGTGAGTATACGTGTCTTGATGCCGCGAAGATATTGTCCTTGGGCTCAATAACACTACTCCATCATTTAAAGTACCATAGTTTGAGCAAAATGGTAACTTTGAGAGTGTCTGTTCTTTTTATGCATTATATAGGGTGAGAGTACTCATGACTTGAGTGTATCCCCCTAAACATATGCCTACATCAAGACAAGACATGAAGGAAATGCATGCATCGGTACAAGATTTCACATGATGTTGTCAAGCTCCAAGATACCAAGTTCATGGCTAAGTTGACAAAACCTTGCTTCATCCAATGGTTTGGTGAAAATGTCAGCAAGTTGCATATCTATACCTATGTCACCCTTTTCCACATGATCTCTCAAGAAATGATACCTAATATCAATGTGCTTGGTGCGAAGATGATCTTTGGGATTCTCAGCAATACTGATGGCACTTCCATTATCACACAGAAGAGGCACAAGTCTATAGGTGATCGTATTCCTTCAAAGTTTGCCTCATCCATAGTAATTGAGTTGCACAACTGGCGGTTGCAATGTATTCAGCTTCGGCGGTGGAGAGGGCGACATAATTTTGCTTCTTCGAGGACCAACTTACCAAGGAGCGTCCAATAAATTAACATGCACCAGAGGTGGACTTTCGTCCCACTTTGTCTCCAGCCCAGTCTGCATCTGTGTACCCAATGAGATCAAACTTGGCATCCTTGGGCTACCATAGACCCAACTTTGGGATGTGAACAAGGTATCTAAGAATATGCTTAACCGCTTTAGTATGACTTTCCCTAGGGGAAGCTTGAAATCTAGCACACATGCATACACTGAACATGATGTCCGATCTAGATGCACAAATATAAAGCAATCAACCAATCATAGAGCAGTAAAGATATGGGTTGAAGGGGATACCGTTTGTGTCTTCAGTGAGTACAATTTTTGTTGGCATGGGTGTCTTACATGGGCTAGCATTTATCATGTCAAACTTATCTAGAATATCCTTGAGGTATTTTGTTTGAGACAAGAAAATTCCTTCTTGAAATTGTTGAATTTGAAATCCCAGAAAGAACTTCAAGTCCGCATTGAGTGACATTTCAAAGTTCTTGGTCATGGAGGCTGCAAAATTCTTGCACAAATGAATGTTAGGAGAACCAAAAGTGATGTCGTCTCCATAGATTTGGCTTAAGATGAAATCACCCTTTTCCCTCTTAGTAAAAAGAGTGGGATCGATCACCCCTCTCACAAAACCATCATCAAGTAGAAACTTCTTAAGATGATCATACCAAGCACAAGGTGCTTGTTTGAGGCCATACAACGCCTTGTGAAGTTTATACACGTAGTCTTTGTGATCGGGGTCAACGAACCCAGGTGGTTGTGATACATATACTACTTCTTGTAGAGGACCATTAAGGAATGCACTCTTCACATCCATTTGATGTAATGTAAAACCATTGAAAGCAGCATAGGCAAGTAAGATGTGAATAGATTCAAGACGGGCAACAGGAGCAAAGGTCTCACCAAACTCCAAACCTTGAACTTGTGAGTACCCTTGTGACACTAACCTTGCCTTGTTGCGGATGATTACGCCATTCTCATATTGCTTGTTCTTGAAAACGTTGCATAGAAACGAGCCAATCATTGTCCATCAATGCATCTTGTACCTTGAGTGGCTCAACACTAGAGACAAACGAGAAGTGAGCACAAAAGTTTGTCCATTCTTTACGAGTGACTCTACCTTTTGATATGGTGGTAAGAATTTTTATCAACATCAACATGACTGGCCACTCGGGGCATGATGGAGGTTAGGGTTTCACGAGGTTCAACTTCATGTCCATCATCCACATCCTCATATATGGATCATTAATGCGTGGTGGAGGATCTTCTTCTTCATATTGCATTTGTTGAGGTTCATCACCAAGAATTGCACTTTCTTGTTCTTGCTCTTGGAGATGATATTGATATTGACGATGATCATGGTGAGGGACTTGATCTTCTTGTACTTGAACAACGGGCATCAGTTGAGCAATAGGAGCTTGTGGTGGTATGTGTCGGATGTTGGGTTCCGGCAGACCCTTAAGGTTCGAACTCTAGGGTGCGCGGGAAGATCTCTCTTCTACCAACCCACGTCCCAACGCCTCGTTGAGGAACTAGACTCGTAAGATGAACAACACAAGGGACACAGGGTTTATACTGGTTCAGGCCACCATTGTGGTGTCATACCCTACTCTAGTGTGTGGTGTGTGGATTGCCTCAAGGGCTGATGATGAACAGTACAGTGGAAGAACAACCTCGTGAGGGGTGTTCTTGCAGTGGTGTTCTGTTTCAGAAAAAGATCTCTCTCTCTCTATTGTGGTGGCTAGCCCTATATATAGAGGCCCTGGCCCTCTTCCCAAATATTGAGCGGGAAGGGCGCCAACAACGACCATTTTGAAGGGGAACATCTAGTACAACTTATCCTGACTAAAGTTAGTCTTCGACTGCTCAAGGCCCTAATGATGACGCTGTCTTGGGCTCCACAGTGACCTCCATCCTGCCGCTCTGCTGGTCTTGGTCTCATTGCACCGAAATGGCAACCTTCACTTGACGCCTTAGTACTCCGCGCCTGCGCTTGCCCCCTTTGCACCAAAGGGGAAACAAGGACACTGCCCAGGCTGGCGCCCTCCTGGCGCCTGCCTGGTCTCATCGTCATGGCTTGCGTCATGAGCACCTCGCGAGGTACCCTTGCCTTGATCTCTCCACCTCCTCGTGAGCCTGCCTGGTGAGGCCGCCCCTGAGGAAGCTTCCTGTCGTCCGCCCCGCGAGGCTTGGCCCCTCGCGAGAGTCTTGACCTCGAGTCGATGAAGATGGGCCACACTGGGCTACCATTGGAGCCACCCCGCAGGCCGCAGGCAGGCAAGTCTGGGGACCCCCTTTCCCAGAACACCGACAGTAGCCCCTGGGCCCAAGGCGCGCCCGAACTTGGCTTAGTGGAGAAGCAAAGGGGCAAGTGCGAGCCCCTACAGCCTACGGCATTGGGCGCCGCGTGGCGGTTGATTGGACGTGGGCGTCTCCGCTTCCCCACGCCCCTCATTACGCGCTCGGCTAGGCGGACCCGTGGTTGCACACAGTTATTCCTCTTTCGTTGTTCGCCCGCTCCCTGTCCTTCTGTCTTCCTCGAGCTCCAGCATCCGCCTCCAATCCAACTCGAGCTCTCCCCCCTTCCCATCGCCATGGCGCCAATGAAGAAGGAAAAGGGGAAGAAGCCCACGCCTTCACCCCGCTCGCCTCTGGCAGCTGCTCCCGCCATCGATCAGTCGCTCATACTCAATCTCGAAGCCTTGGACAAGGTCCGCTCCACCCTTGCTTCTGTCTTCAACGAGTGCGGGAGGATGACGGTTTGGCCTGCGTCCCACACCTTCTTTGATAGGGTCATCACGGAGGTCCGAGTTTTCGCCGATGCCATGTGGGCGTGTCAGGTTCCCCCCTTTTCTGCTTTCTTCAATGCAGTGCTCTCCCATTACCAGATCCACATGATGCACCTTGGTCCCGAGTCCATTACTCTCCTTGCTGTCTTCGCCTTTGTTTGTGAGGCCATGGTGCGCATTCCTCCCTCTGTTGCCCTCCTGTGCCACTTCTTCTCCTTGCGCCTGAGTGACCCAACTCAATGCTCGGGGTGCGTGAGCTTCCTTGCCGTGCTAGAGACGGCTGCCTCGGGGATCAATTTTTGCCTTCCTTGTCCTGCGAGCGAGTTCCGAGAGCGGTGGCTGTATGTGGATGTCGGGGTGCCCAGCCCCCTGCTCTCGCACCCAACATTGCCTGTTATCCCCAACTCAGGCTGGGATCATGAAAAGCTCACGAGCCCCCGGCTTGCTTTCGTCTGGCG
This sequence comes from Triticum aestivum, assembly GCF_018294505.1. Lineage (NCBI taxonomy): Eukaryota > Viridiplantae > Streptophyta > Magnoliopsida > Poales > Poaceae > Triticum > Triticum aestivum. Next base: position 196,435,915 of record NC_057810.1, on the reverse strand, counting down.
CCGCTTCGAGAGTTTGAGAACGCTCGGTGTGATGGCGCCCCAAGTGGTGAAGGAGTTCCTCCAATGTTGCATCGCTCCTCTCCAGCGCCACTCCCGTCCAACGTGGACCTTCGCGGGGCGCGGAGACCGCATGAGGCTCCAGGAGGAGGATCTGGCGCCCGAAGCGCTAAGGACGGTGCTGAGAGTCTTGATTGGCCACCCTTTTCCAGGCAGTATCCAGCATGGGGCCACCTTCTTGTATCTTTGCTCGGGCAGGATCGACTTCGTGACGCAGATGACCTGCTTCGACGAATGGGGGCTGCGCCCGGTCGGCCTCGCGGGGTCCCGCGAGAATCCAGTTGTCGTGGTTGCTCTTCCGATTGCCCACGCTGGTCCTGCCTCTGGTGGTGGTGCAGGGAGGCGAGAACCGTTGGAACCCGAGGCATATGACGCCGAGACGCTGATGCCGCGAGGGAGTCCCGAGGCGTCATCCCCTGAAGTCCATCCTGGAGCGGTGGCGGATGAGGAGTCGCGACCTGCGGCTCCCGAGGCTAGAACTCCCGAGGCTCGGACTGATCTTCAAGAGGCGGTGCCCTGCGGCGCCTCCCAGTTTGGCGCCCTTGGCACAGGTCACCTTGATGCCTCCTCCATGCGGCGCGCCGGCCCTTGCGTCGAGGGCTTAGGATGATTCCGCATAGACTTCAAGGCCCTCCACAAGAGGAAGGAGGCTTCGGGTGGCAATGACCGCCCTTGTCGCCCGCTGAAGTGCAGGAAGTATTTCGCCATCGACGAGTAAGTCCTTTTCTCTCTCATAGTTCTTTATTTCACCATTCCTTCAGCTGATCATGGCCTTTCAGGGCCCTTCCTACCGAGTTTGTGGAGACGGCCGAGGAACCATCTCCCCAGGCCTCATCTTCATCGTTGACCTTCAGCGCCCCGAGCTCGAGCACCGCCCTTGACGCGAGGCTGGTTGGAGAGGCGGGCCGTCCCGCGGGGTACCTTGAGCTTGCGCGCTTGCTGCCCCTCCTTTGCGAGCTCTCCTGGGGCACAGCCAGCTTGCCCCGTGCTCCCCCCCTGATCGTGGATGGCGACTGGCTGAGGCCGATCTTGGGATCCACCTCAAGAGATGGACTGGCGTCGGGCTGGGTCCCTGGCGGGGCCCGTCCGGTGATCGCGGGGGAGCCAACCCCCAGCCCCCTGCCGAGAGGGGGCGTGCCACCTCGGGGCCCTCCGCCTGCACCGATGGCGGAGGATGACGTGGAAGACGTGCTCAGGCGCACTCGAGAGCGCAGCGCCCTCCCCCGAGAGTTTCTTCAGAAGGCGGCAGATGCGGTGAGCTAGCTCGGCGTAGAGCTTGCCGGCGAGGACGCGCGCCTTGAGGCCGAAGGCCTGCGCCTTGCTGAGGAGATGCGCAAACTGATGGTGGCCGTCAGCCTTGCTCGCCACCAGTGCGATCTTGACAATGCCAAAGCCGAAGCGTCACTGGCGGCCTCGTAGAAGGCCTGCTCCCAAGCCGTCGAGGAGGCCCAGGAGGCAGACCGATGACTCGAGGTTGCGGAGGAGCGCGTGTGGGAGCTCCAAGCCTGGAGCAACTCTCTGGAGAAGCAAGTGGAGTTGCGTAAGGATGCCCTTGCATCGCTGAAGGGGGCACCCGTCGAAGAGGAGGAGCTCCTGAGGCGCGAGGAGGCACTAACACTGGAGGCTGCCGAGCGCAACCTTGACCTTGAGCGGTTGGTGACGAGGGAGCGCCTGGTAACCCAGGCGAAGGATGATGTTGGAGCGCGGGAGGCCCAGTTCCAAGGAGAGATCGACCGCCACGTGGTGGAAGCTCGTTTGGGTCTTGAGCACGAGTACGAAGAGAGGTTGGGGTTGGTCAAGGCTGAAGCTGCGGGCAGGACCGCCGCTCTCAGGGCCAAGCTGACTGAAGCGATGCGGCGTGCGGATTCCTCCACAGCCGCCCTTGGCGCAGCGCAGGCTGAGCTGGCCTCCTCCCGTGCCGAGCTGCTTCTTCTTCAACAGAGGGTTGATGACACCGAGGCCGTCGCGCAGTGGAACGAGGATGAGATCCATCAGCGGTAGACTCTGGAGCATGAGCATGGCCCCATGCTCCGAACGATCAGGGAAAGGGCCAACGCGGCCCTGGGCCACATCTACGAGGCGGCTGCTGCGGAGCCTCGTGTGACCAACTACGCTTGCAACCTCCGGTTCTTCACAGATGTGGTGATGCAGCTGGATAATCGCTCTGACAGGGCCCACTGGCTTGTTGAGGAGAGGAGCCGAGTCCTGCTTGGGCGTGCCTTTACCCGTGTCTTCAGCCATCTCTAGGACAGAGATCCCCACTTTGATTTCGATGTTGTCATCGCACCAGTGCCCATAGCCATCCGGGGAGATCTGGCGCAGTGGGTGGAGGACAACATGGATGGCCTCATTAGGGCCTTCGCTTCTAATAACGACGGCATGGCCGTGGCTTCTGATGAAGGCAGCGTTGTGAATGAGCATGGCGCTGATGACAATGATGGTGATGATGGTGACGATGCCAGTGACACCAGCGATGCCTCCGCAGGTGTCCCAGAGGACCCGGTGAGCGAGATGTTCGACTGATTGTATGCCGCCTCCGCTGCTTACCTTGCGTGGAAAAGTTCGGGCGCGACCCTGAAGGTTGTGAGAGCATTTTGGGAGGGGAAGCCCCTCGTGTAAAGGATCGTAAATGGTACGTTTGTAGACATAATGTCATACGTGTAGCACGCTAGGCTGCCGACCTCGCGATGGGTCAACCGACCCGATTTACCTTTGACCCTGGCTGGCGCCGAGCGAGCCTGTGGGGGCCGCGGTGTTTTGAGTGCCTTCTGGGTGAACCCTTCGGTCTCGCGATGAGAGCCTCCTGAGAGTGAGCGGCGACAGCGGTCCAGAGTGTTCGCGTGCTCGGCCTGGGCCGGCTCGCGAGGGGCTGCAAGGGGGACAGCTGGTGCTAACTTTGGACGCAAAGCCGAAATCAAAACACGAGAAATTGCTCGAACGAGACTAAACGCCCCTTCCCCAAACACACGCAAGTCTCAAGGTCAAATCCAACTTAAATCCGAAGCAAAGAAGCTCGACAACAAAGAAAGAGGTAAAAGGCAAAGGCCGCGTCTGGCACCTACTCTAGTCTTCGACGTCTTCTCACCAACGCGGAGCTAAGTGCTGCCACTGGGCGTGGGCGGGATCCCCCGAGGCCTGAGGGCGGCTCTCCGGAGACTCCGGGGCATGTACAGCCCCAACTCATTATTACATGAGAGTGTCATGGGCGGCGAGCTTCACAGGCACTAGGCCTTCTTCACAGGTACCGGTCTTGCTTCATATCGCCATATGAGGGCCCCGCCTTGCGCCACACTCTACCGCCACCAACGGTGACCGGAAACCAAGGACAACGCCAATGGGGTAGAGTGGTCGCCAGCGGTTCCCCTGACGACCACGGGTCCTCTGCCGGGGGCAGGCCCTGGGGCACCTCCTCGGCAGAGGGCATACCTCCCGAGAATGCCTTGCTCCGAGCGTTGCGGGGGCGAGCCCGGCTCCCGGCCCCTCTCTTGCAGCCCCCAGTGCCCTCCTCCTGAGGGGTAGGAGGCTGCAGCGTTGGGCCAACCATCTGCTGGGGCGACCTGTACCTCATGCGACCCATGGTTAGCATAAGCTTGCTCCTGAGGAATTAGCGGTACCCGATAGCCGCTGCCACCGGTGCGGTTGTCGTGGCTCCCCTATGGTTCTTGAAAGGACTCAGCTTCTGGCATCTCCTCCCCCCAGCTTGGCCCGAGGAATGAGCCATGGTCTTCCTCCAGTGCGCATTCTTGGCCTACCATGCGAGGCACGTAAGCCTCCGGGGGCGCCGCCCCGAGGGCCTCGCCGTATTACCCCATGCGCCATGTGGCCCGACTCGAAACACCGTCTTGGGGGTGGTAGCGTGACGGTCCACCCGGGCCGTAGGCAGTGGCGCGTGCCCCTCGCTTACCAGGAGCGGTGTTGGCGTGACCCGCAGCCCAGCACTAGCGACCAGGCTGCCGTCGATGAGGCCTTGAGGTGCGCCCGGGGTCGCGCGGGCATGCCTAGGCCCGCCATATGACCCGCCCGGGGCCTGGGATTGTAGTTGGATGCAGAACGGAGGTGCTCCTGAGGCGGCGGAGTCTAGGAGCTTGGCCACGCGCTCCAACAGCACATCGTGGCCGCTTTCCTGCAGCCTGCACCGCAGCAGTTCTCGGGCCACCGTGAGAGCGGCCTTGGTGTTCGCCTGCTCCCGTCGGGTGGGTGTTGCGGCCGTGGCGTGACTTGAGGCCCTCTCCGCTGATCGCACCTGCCGAGGGGTGAGGGCAGGCTGCGCCTGGCCGCGTCGCCTGTGCCTCGCAGCACCCTGCGGAGCGCGAGCTTCCTGAGGCACGAGGTTGAGGTCGCCTGGGGCAGGTGGCGCGGCGTGGGCAGGCCAGGCCGCCCAGCGGTCGGTGTTGGCTGTCGGATCACCGGACATGGAGACGACGGAGCGGTAGAGTGCAGGCCGGTGGAAGGAAGATTCCGGCGCACCCCTACCTGGCGCGCCAAATGTCGGATGTTGGGTTCCGGCAGACCCTTAAGGTTCGAACTCTGGGGTGCGCGGGAAGATCTCTCTTCTACCAACCCACATCCCAACGCCTCGCTGACGAACTAGACTTGCAAGATGAACAACACAAGGGACACAGGGTTTATACTGGTTCAGGCCACCATTGTGGTGTAATACCCTACTCCAGTGTGCGGTGTGTGGATTGCCTCAAGGGCTGATGATGAACAGTACAGTGGAAGAACAACCTTGCGAGGGGTGTTCTTGCGGTGGTGTTCTTCTTCGGAAAAAGATCTTTCTCTCTACTGTGGTGGCTAGCCCTATATATAGAGGCCCTGGCCCTCTTCCCAAATATTGAGCGGGAAGGGTGCCAACAACGACCATTTTGAAGGGGAACATCTAGTACAACTTATCCTGACTAAAGTTTTTTTTTACTGTGAACTGTGGGGCAAAACCCCCACATCATTTCAAAACTTTATTAAAACCAGACAACAGTTACAACAACATGATTACAAGAGGTAACCAAAAGTAAAGAAGAAAACAAAAAAGAGAAGGCTAAAACTTAAGGTGGCAGGAAAGAAATCCACTTAAGCAAGTCATCCTTGTAAACAAATTTGATTCTGTGCTGCATCAGAGTTAAGTCATGCCTGAAAGCTCCTCTCCATTTATTGAAACTTGCCCTCTCACCCCTAAAGACCTTGGCATTTCTGATGATCCAGATATTCTAACAGGCAATAAACACTACTTCAGTGAAAAAGGGCTTGTCAAAACTTCTCCTTGCCTGCATGACCAAATCAGACATTGAATTTCCAGCCGACCAATCAATCTGCAAATAATTCCAAACTCTGACACTGAAATTGCAGTTGAAAAAGAGATGGTCTCTGGTTTCTCTTACTTGAAGGGGGCAGAGCCTACAAGTAACACCATCATCCGTGTGCCAGTGCCTCCTATCAACCATATCATGACTAAAGTTGGTCTTCGACTGCCAAAGGCCCTGGCGATGATGCCGTCTTGGGCTCCATGGTGACCTCCATCCTGCCACTCTGCTGGTCTTGGTCTTGTTGCACCGAAATGGCAACCTTTACTTGACGCCTTGGTACTCCGCGCCTGCGCTTTCCCCCTTTGCACCAAAGGGGAAACAAGGACACTGCCCAGGCCGGCGCCCTCCTGGCGCCTGCCTGGTCTCATCGTCATGGCTTGCGTCATGAGCACCTCGCGAGGTACCCTTGCCTTGATCTCTCCACCTCCTCATGAGCCTGCCTGGTGAGGCCGCCCCTGAGGAAGCTTCCTGTCGTCCGCCCCGCGAGGCTTGGCCCCTCGCGAGGGTCTTGACCTCGAGTCGATGAAGATGGGCCACACTGGGCCACCATTGGAGCCACCCCGCAGGCCGCAGGCAGGCAAGTCTGGGGACCCCCATTCCCGGAACACCGACAGTATGGGTGTTGAAATGGTTTGATGATGTGTGAAACTTCCATCTTCTTCTTCATCATCATGAGGTTCTTGTTCCATTGGAAGAAGAGCACCAGCACCCATGGTCAAAATATCTTGAGAAGGGTCTTCTTCACCTACATCACTTAGATCAACTTGCTCCCCATGGGGTCCATTAAATTCATCAAACACCACGTCACAAGTTTCTACAACACATCCATTGGATTTGTTGTAGACTCTATAGGCGTGCGAGTTTGATCCATAACCAACAATATGCCTTCAATTGTTTTGGATTGAAATTTTCCTAACCATTCTCTTTTGTTATGAATGAAACATTTGCACACAAATACACAGAAGCACTTGACATTTGGCTTGTTCCCGGTTAGGAGCTCATATGGAGTCTTCTCCAATATCGTGCAGAGGAAGATCCGGTTTGATGCGTGGCATGTGGTGTTGACAGCCTCGGCACCAAAACTATGTGGCGACTTGTATTCACCCAACATGGACCTTGCCATCTCCACAAGTGTATGGTTCTTCCTTTCGGCTACACCATTTTGTTAAGGAGTGTATGGTGCGGAATATTGAAGCTCAATCCCTTCATCACTAAGAAATTCTTCCAAGGTGTAATTCTTGTATTCAGAGCCATTATCACTTCTTATTGCCAAGATTTCTTTGTAAAACTTGCGTTGTGCTTGGTTGGAAAAATCAATGAAGGTGATCTTCGTCTCTTCCTTGGACTTGAGGAAAAACACCCATGTATATCTTGAGTAATCATCAACAATGACAAGTCTATACTTTTTCATGAAGGAGGCCCAAAAAGATCCACATGAAGGAGCTCCAAAGGCCTTGAAGTAGATATTGTATTATTAGGTGGATGCTTTGATTGATGTTGCTTCCTGGAAATGCCTGCACTACACACACGATCTTTCTCAAAAGAGACGTTGGTCAGTCCAAGGATGTCATTACCCTTTAAGAGATCTTGAAGATTTCTCACGCCGACATGGGCTAGCCGGCGATGCCATAGCCATTAGGCAAGTTGCATGGAATGTGCTCTCTTTCGAGAAATCAACCGTGTAAAGGTTGCCATCCAACTCTAACAAAGGCCGCTTCGAGAGTATCTCTCTTAAAGACTTTCACATCAGTTAGTCCAAATAGTGTATCATAACCAACAGAAGCCAATTGTCGAAGAGAAAGCAAATGGTATTAAGTGATTTGACAAGCATGACATTTGCAAGTGACGTGTCATTTGTGATAGCCACCTTTCCCAACCCGAGTACCTGTCCTTGATCCTCCACCAAACACAATGCTCATGAATGGTTGAATAGCTTCCATGAAATCGTAAAGGAATTTGCTATCTCCGGTCATATGGTTGATGCATCCACTATTGATAACCCATTTTACTCCACCAAAGAAAGCAACCTAAACAAAATTATGACTTGGTTAGAGGCACCCATTTTGCAATGGGACCTCTCAAGTTAGTCATAATGGTCTTAGGGACCCAAATAGTATAAAACCGGTATGCATTACGAGGACCAACAAATTTCGCATAAACTTCTCCATCCTTAGTTTTACGAAGTACATAGGATGGAGGCATGAAATCTTTTGGCTTGTTGAGAGTGGGCATGCCCCTTGTGGCCTTCCCACTCACAACCTTACCTTTTTCCTTGTGCCCTTCTCGTACAAATGTTTCTTTAAGAGGGGTGGTGCACTTTTGAGAAGACGTCTTCTTCTTGCTTGTGCTTCGGTCAAACCCGAGCCCTTCCTTGGCAAACACCTCATTGTGTTGGATCAATACCTCATTAAGGTTCTTTTGTCCTTGAGCGCATGTCATGAGTCCTCTCTCGAGTTGTTCCTTTAGAAAGTGATTCTCCTCAAGAATAGATGCTAGGCCACCACTAGAGTTAGTAGTACAAGCATCAACATTGATAATAGGAGAAGAGTAAGCCTTGGCTAGAGTTTCAAGATAAGTAAGCTCGAGCGTCTCAAAACTCTTTGTAAGAAGGGTGAGCTCTTCTTCCTTAGTCTCGAGGGACACAGATAGAATCTCACAATCCTAAGGGAGAGAGAAGCATGAGATTTCACAAGCGTACTTTTATCATTCACCAACTCCTCGCAAGAGTCCTTAGCCTTTTTCAAGGAGGCACGTTCTTTAGCATGAACATCAACGTTTGCACCAATTTTCAAGCATAGTTCATCATTTCGTGCTTCCTCATATTGGACTTTCCGCTCAAGGATTTCATGTTTTTCCTTTTCCTTGGTGACGAGGGTTTCGAGTTCCTTAATTGTGATTGTGTGCTTACTCACCATCTCCATAAGTATATGAAACATAGTGAGATTCTTTCCTTTGAGAGAGCACATGAACTTATTTAGTTTAGCAAGCATAGGATCATCATTATCATAATTATCCTCTGCATCAAGATACTCATCACAAGTTGTAGAAGGAGTGAAAAGAGGAGGATTTGATCGTGGAGTTACCTTGACCTTGCTTCTACCACGTCCTTTACCATTAGTCACTTGTGACCATTGCCCTTGTAGTCTTTCATATAGTTGTAGGTGACAACATCACCACTCTTGTTGACTAGCCTCAATGTGTTTTGAGAATCTTGAGCTACTCCGGCAACACCACTAATATCATCTGGATCAGATTCTTCATGAGAAACCATTGCTTTCCCATCTCAGCCTGGAGTTCAAAGGATTTGGCAACTTCTTATTGGGAAAGGTCTTGGGAAACCTTGGTTTATCTTCTCTCTTCTCATAAGGGCACTCGTTGGAGAAGTTGTTGGTTTCTTCACAGTTGTAGCATTTTCTCACTTTCTTCTTCTGGAATCTTCCCTTGAATTTTCCTGTGCTAAACTTCTTGACAAAGAGAGGAATGTCTTCATATAAAGGGCTCTCATCGGAGTCAATCACATCACCATCTTCATCATCATCATCATCTTCTTCTTCATCATCACTTTGCTCTTCATCACATACATGCTTGGCCTTCAAAGCAAGGTTGATCTTTGATGTTGAGGTACCATGCATGGCAAGATGTCTTGTAGCATTTGCCTTTGACTCTTCAAATAGTTGGAAAGTGGATATGATGTCATCCGGAGTCATTTCCTTGAAACCATGATGTTGTCTTATGTCCCACATCATTTGATGATGATACAGAGCAAGAGCACGAAGTAACTTGTCCACAAGAAATTGTTTAGTCAAGTTGAATCCATCCTGTGTCTTGTCACAATCACAGGACTCATTGTCAGCGGTGAGAGTCATGAGACGCTCAAGGAGCTGCTTGGGAGATTCACCTTTCTCCATACAAAAGTTTTGTAATTTCCCCTTGGCAATTTCATATTGAGCAAGCCAAAGAGTGGAGGTACCGGTCTTGGTCCTCACAATGATATCCCATAATTCCTTGGCATTTGTGATGTGTATGTATGGTCTCCTTTGCTTGTCAGTCATACCTCTCCTTATGCACATGGTTGCTGTGTCATTGAGATTCTTGTCATATATTTCTCTTGGTGTAAGATTCTTCGGGTCAACCACTTGGTAACCGTACTCCATTATATCCAACATCTCATTGTTTCCATATCGAAGATGGTCCTGCATAGCAACTCTCCACAAAGAAAAATCGGTAGTGTCATTGTCGGTGTCAAAACCGGCGGATCTCCAGTAGGGGGTCCCGAACTATGCGTCTAGGCAGATGGTAACAGGAGACAAGGGACACGATGTTTTTACCCAGGTTCGGGCCCTCTCGATGGAGGTAAAACCCTACTCCTGCTTGATTAATATTGATGATATGGGTAGTACAAGAGTTGGTCTACCACGAGATCGGAGAGGCTAAACCCTAGAAGCTAGCATATGGTATGATTGTTGTTCGTCCTATGGACTAAAACTCTCCGGTTTATATAGACACCGGAGAGGGCTAGGGTTATACAGAGTCGGTTACAATGGGAGGAGATCTACATATCGTATCCCCAAGCTTGCCTTCCATGCCAAGGAAAGTCCCATCCGGACACGGGACGAAGTCTTCAATCTTGTATCTTCATAGTCCGGGAGTCCGGCCAAAGGTCATAGTTCGGCCATCCGGACACCCCCTAATCCAGGACTCCCTCAGTCATCAAGTAAAGGAGGTTTGCCTTGAGGGTTGTACTTTGGTTTCTCTATTTAAGGTCTTGCATGAAGCCATGGAACACTGGAGTGATCATTGCTAGGAGGTTATTAGCCAAGTGAAGGAGTAGGCATAGTTGGCCTCGAGGCCATACCACCCGAAAGTGGTGCAAGCATCATGGTTAATGTGGCTAGTCTCATTTGGACCATGGTCTCAAGAGAAGCATCATGCTCCTCCTTTTGCTTAGCAAGAGCCCTTCCAGATCCTCAAAAGTGGAGGACTTGGCTTCCATGGAAGTCGTGCCCTTATCCTTCGGATCCGCAACAAGGGGAGACCCATCAGGGTTCATCTCGCTCTAGGGCGGTTAAGCCACAAGAATAGAGCACGAGGCTCTGATACCAACTGAAATGATCGAGATGGACCTAGAGGGGGGTGAATAAGTACAATTACACATTTTAATTTTTAGTTAGCAATTTTAGTCAATAATGCAGAATATGAAAGTAAGCCTAACAATTGCAAGTACTCCCTCCACTCCAAAATAAGTGTCTCAACTTTACACTAACTTTAGTACAAAGTTATACTAAGCTTAAGACAATTATTTTCGGACAGAGGGAATATGATGCTAAGAGCTAAGAAAGATAAACAAGTAACACAAGTATGTAAGTAAGCAAGCACAATATGATATAAGTAAAGACTAAGAGACAAGTAACCACAGATAAGAAGTTAGGGTTAGGGATAACCGCAACTCCGAGAGACGAGGATGTATGCCGATGTTCACTTCCTTGGAGGGAAGTTACGTCACCGTTAGAGAGGTGGATGTTACAAAGAAGGCACACCAACGCCATGAAGGCTCACCCTATTCTCCCCTTGAGACAACACCATGAAGGCATTTCTCAACCACTAGTGGTAGACCTTGGGGTGGTATCCAAACCCTCACAAACTTTCCGGGGGTAATCACAATGGTCGATTCCTCTCCGAATGACTCCTACCGCCTAGGAGTCTCCAACCTTCAAGAGTAACAAGAACGATGGGGAAAAGCTCAAGACTTGCTCAAATCAAGAATTCCTTTGGTGCTAAGATGGGGAAGGAGTGGATCTATCACTTGAGTGGACAACCTCTCTTAAATGCTCTCAAATCCCTTAGGGATCTAACATTTGGTGTAGGAGTGTCAGAGAGAGAGAGAGTGAAAATTGTTCTTGAGAAATTTCAAAGTGAATGGTCAAACCTCCCATGGGATAGGTGAGAGGTATATATATTACCCCTCAATAAGTGGTCGTTGGGGCCAATCTGAGTGCAACAGTGATACGTCTCCAACACGTATCTATAATTTTTTATTGTTCCATGATATTATATTACCTGTTTTGGATGTTTATGGGATTTACTTTACACTTTTATATTTTTTTGGGACTAACCTATTAACCTAGAGCCCAGTGCCAGTTTATGTTTTCTCCTTGTTTTTGAGTTCTACAGAAAAGGAATACCAAACGGAGTCCAAACGACGTGCCAATTTTTGATGATTTTTGTGGACCAAAAGAAGCCCATTGAGTGAAAGAGTTGGGCCAGGAGAGTCCTGGGCTGCCCACGAGGGTGGGGGGTGAGCCCACCCCCTGGGCGCGCCCCCTACCTCTTGGACATCCCGGAGACCCCCTTGACGTGAGACCTACGCCAAAAATTCTTATTAATACGGAAACCTCCAGAAAACACCATAGATTGGGAGTTCCGCTGCCGCAACCTCTGTAGCCACCAAAAACCGATCGGGGCCTTGTTCCGGCACCCTGCCAGAGGGGGGATCCCTCAACAGTGGCCATCTTCATCATCTCGGCGCTCTCCATGACGAGAAGGGAGTAGTTCACTGTCGGTGTCAAAACCGGCGGATCTCGGGTAGGGGGTCCCGAACTGTGCGTCTTAGGCTAATGGTAACATGAGGCAGGGGACACGATGTTTACCCAGGTTCGGGCCCTCTCTATGGAGGTAATACCCTACTTCCTGCTTGATTGATCTTGATGATATGAGTATTACAAGAGTTGATCTACCACGAGATCGTAGAGGCTAAACCCTAGGAGCTAGCCTATGATTATGATTGTTGTTGTCCTACGGACTAAACTCTCCGGTTTATATAGACACCGGAGGGGGATAGGGTTACATAGAGTCGGTTATAGAGAAGGAGATCTAACATCTGAATCGCCAAGCTTGCCTTCCACGCAAAGGAGAGTCCCATCCGGACACGGGACAAAATCCTCAATCTTGTATCTTCATAGTCCAATAGTCTGGACAAAGTACATATGCCGGTTGTCCGGATACCCCCTAATCCAGGAATCCCTCAGTAGCCCCTGAACCAGGCTTCAATGATGATGAGTCCGCCGCGCAGTTTGTCTTCGGCATTGCAAGGCGGGTTCTATCTCCGACTACTTCATGGAAGATTTTGAACACAAGGATCACGTCCAGCTCGGCAAAATAATTTCCACACACCACCGTAGAGAGCACAATACTTTATAAATTTAATCTGCTGACAATTTTCCACAGCGCATTCTCATGCCGTGGCCTGGTTTAATACGAACCGTTTTTCTCAGCCTGCCACGACACGCACTGCAAGGCGGTTTTATAGGTACACTTTGTCGAAGCAGAGATCGTGTCCCCCTTATCGCAGGATTCTCATCAGTACAGGTGCGGGTAACCCAACCACGCCCGTTGGCATGACTCCATGTTTTTAGGCAAGTCCCTAACGGTTACTCTGAGGACGCTTGATATTCATCCCCTTTATAGAGGGGTCGAGGCCTATCCCTTTCTTACCACTCTTGCGCCTTTTCGCATCTTGAGTTCCAACACCCGAAGCTCAAGCTTAGGCACTTCGGATCTCCAATCATGTCCAGATCCAACCTTCAAGGTCGGTGGATGGCCTCCTTTGTCACAGAGGAGGACATTGGAAAGCTCAAGGAGGCCAGATATCTGACCGCCGATGTCAAGCACAGGCTTCCCGCTCCAGGGCAGGTCATCCCCACTCGCGAACCCAACGAGACTGGTGTATTCGTTTCTCACTTCCTCCGAGGCTTAGGTTTTACCCTAGATCCCTTCGTGAGAGGGCTCATGTTCTATTATGGGCTAGATTTTCACGATCTAGCTCCGGACTCCATCCTTCACATCTCATCGTTTATCGTCGTGTGTGAAGCCTTCCTCCATATCACCCAACACTTCGGCTTATGGCTCAAGACCTTCAATGTGAAGCCGAAGGTGACCGAGGGGCGACACGCGGAGTGCAGAGGCGCTGCAATAAGCAGAAACGCCGGTGCCCCATGGCCAGAGGGTTCCTTCCCGGAGGTGTCCGATATGTGGCAATGGAGGTGGTTCTATGTCACAGCTCCCCGAGGCACAAAGTGGGCGGCTGCCCCTGCCTTCCGCTCGGGCCCTCTGCCTCAACTGGCGTCGTGGGCCAACATGGGACTGGACTAAGGGACTGCTAATGACGTGCCGACATTGCAGAGCCGCATTCAGGAGCTTCTCGAGAGGGATATCAGTCTTGTCAGAATCATTCAGGGAATGCTTGTTTGACGGGCCCTGCCATGCAAACGTCGACTTCTCCGGATGTGGGAGTTCAATCCAGAAGGTCCGTGAACCATTCAACACTTCCTCGGCATGACGCTCAAAGGGATGTATAAGTTATTCTTCGGACCACGAGTAAAGTGTCCAGACACCACCGAGGATGTGGGCCTGAGCTGCAACCGCCCAGATACCCAAGTAAGTAACCCTGTACCCGAACACTTTGTTTATTCACAGCATTATTCTAAAAACTGTCTGTGGCCAGGATTGGCTCAGCAAGGCGGAGAGGATCAGATGTCCAACCCCACTTCCCGAAGGCTTGCCTAGTCCTGCAATAGCCAGGATGCTTAGACGTGCGCTAAGCCAAGTGCCCTCGGGGAAAGGGGAGGAGAAGAATAGGGAAGCTGAGCTTCACACATTGCACATCCAAACCGAGGGAACTACTGTCTCCACAAAGGAGGATAATCGGGGAGGTGAATCCAAGGTTTCCTCCCCCCGCGGGAAGAAAAGGGCCGCCTCCGAAGACTTGGAAACGGAGGTGCCTAAACAAGGGAGGAAAGCTTAACCAGGGGGGCCTCCCCCGAAGGGCGTCCTCACTACACCATGCCCGCAAACGGGCTAGCCCTCCACCGAGCTGTAAGTTAATCGTACATAAAAAGCTATTGCTTTTTCCTCTGAGAATAATAACCAGGATCTATCTTTTGCAGTCCGGCTAGTAGCTCGTCTCAACAGAGTTCGTCTTCGGGGGATCTTCTTCAAGAGATGATGGAGAGTGAAACCCCACCTGCCTCTCCGCCCCATGGGGCAGGCGACCATGAGGTGTCGTCATGAAGGAGTCCAAATCTGCCGAGGCTGGAAGCTAACACTTCGGCCACCCCGAGCCCGGCATGTTCGGCTCCCATGGAGGGCAGTGAGAAGGGTCCGGGACAGTCCAGCGCCCGGCCGAACATACTGACGGGCCTCCTGGAGCAAGCTGCTCTCTCGGAGGATCACCGTATGTTAATGGGTACGGTGTTGGAGAAGATTTCATCCACCACAAGCGGGTTGAATGAGGCTTTTATGAGCCTGGTCAAAGGCTTTGAGGTACGCACAAATACACGTAATTTTTGGTTGGACCGCACGCGATAGGTGTGCTCCGTATGGATAGTAGCCCTTGAGACTTTGGTTGCCAGCCCTAGGCGGCAAACGGAGGATCACACTCCCAAGTAATGATCACACTGCATTCATGCGTAGGTTGCAAAGGGTCCGGCGGTAGACCGGTCCACTGAATTCGCCGAGCTGAGGCGACAGATTGATGTGGTGGACGCCAACATCGCGCTTGTGAACAAGTGGTTTGGCGAGTCACAGAGTATGTGCTTGTTTTTCCTTATTTGTTTAGGGAATAGTAAGAGTAGCATAGTGTTAATATGATATGCTTTGCCTGCTGGCGGAGCTGCTGCCGTGGAGGCCCTGAGGGCGGAACTTGCCTTAGCCAAGGAACAAGCCCAGGCTAGCAATGCGGCTGCCCTAAAGGCGGCCGAAGATTTGAGAGCCAAATAGGCTGCTCATCGCTGAAGCGTAGAGAAAATAGCAGAGATGGTTGTGGAGCTGAGGGACGCCGCCGGCCGATATGAGCTTCTCGAGAAAGAGAATCAGGCAAAGTCGGTGGACCTGAAGAAAGCCCCGGATGCGGCCAAGGTGACTCGCTCTGAAATTAGGGCTGTGCGGGAGGAGCTTCGGCAGGCCGGAGATATCGTGGCTAGAAGCCCCTATTTGTTGCGGATGAAGTTTGCAGACCCCGAGTACGCTCCTCTGGATCAGCTTTTGAGTGTTGCAGACGCGTATGCATATCTGGCAAAAAGTGTGGCTGATGCGACCAAGTTCTTCAAGGATCAAAAAGATAATGACATAGAAAGGTTGTTCTGGTCACAATTCCATGCTCCGATGCGCCCGCCGCCGTTGAGTGAGCGGATGGCCGCTGTGGCCGAGCTCCATAGGTTGTCCAGTCTAGCAATGAGGTCTGTAATAGACTATCTATGGCCGAAGGGGCCAAGGCCGCGAAGTTATTTTGGTTTAGTGCAACAATTCCTTGGCGCCATATCGTGAATCGATGCCATGAAGAGGTCGGCATGCATAGAGGGTGCGCGGATGGCTCTTGCCCATGTCAAAACATATTGGGCATATATGGAGGCTACCAGCATTGCAACCCAGAGTCTGGCAGGAAGCCAGGACCCAGCCGAGCACTATTTTGAGCAGGTCATAGAGGGTGCCCGTATAATAGAGGCTCAATGCTCGAAGAATGTCATGTTCGAGTGAAAAGTCGTTCAATTGTAAAAACAATTCTTATTTTAATTGTAAAGGTTGTGTTTATACTTTCACCTGAAAGTATCATAGTGCCTCCTATGCGGCCGTTTATGTATTTATATAACCTGAAAGTTAGCAGTCGTTGGCTTCAGCCCCCATGCATATGCGGGGGGTTTCGAGAAAATGTGCGTAATCACACTTGATCCAACGCCTTGGTCCATTAAGGAGGTGATCGCGCGTCGAACTAGGCAACCAGACTATATAGCTTTAACACTTTCACTTAGCCATGGGAGTTTGACGGTGGGGCTACTATGTAGCCCCTAGTACCTTCGCATGTATCTGGATAGGGACGCGTATGTACATGACTGGGAAATGGTCCTTCGTTAATGCGGAGAAATCCTAAACATTCCGTTGAGTCCTCGAGTGGTTGACTAGTCTCTCTCTGTATCATGACGTCAGTTTTCGGCTTTCTCTACTGAGGTGCTCATCTGGAATAACCAGGGCACAATCGCAGTAGTTCTCCTTTGGCCGCCTTAGCCGATAGAACATAACGTAAGGCAGCAAACCCAGGAGCCGGGAAAACCCAACATTTGACCAAAGACATGATTCGGAGCTGATGCATATAAGGCCAAACTTGTGACGTCGAACACTCCCGAAGGTATTAGGAATTTATAACATATACTAGGCTGAGCAACGCCCTCGATTACGAACCCTGTATTTCCAGGTACGTGCATTGATCTGTTGTGGCGAAATGCCTATAATGCCAGTATCCCATGTGGGTGTATTGAATACCCGCGGATGTCAAGCAACAAGAGATAGTAAAGAAGGTTTACACAGGGGCTTAATCTAAAGAGAAACCTTTGAGTGGGGCCCTGCTGCACGTCTGTGCCTTTGTCTCCGTTGTGCCGTATCCTGGAAGGGCATCGCACGAATAGTGTGTGTAAAAAATGAGAAACTCATGTAAAAGAGTATGGAGTAACTCGTGCGAAAAGTTGTTTATTCTCAATGAATGTTAGAAATGTAAGATATTGGCATATTAATAAGGTCAAGCCGAATTGTGGGCCTTATTACATGTTTGCAGCCCCTGGTACCATCTATGGGGTTATATGTATAGCACCCAACTTAGGTTTATCTGGGTTGTTAGCGGCGGTGGTGCACCGGACTCGTCTAACCGTGTCCGTGGTCTTAACGGCCGATCATGCATTCTAAGAGGAGAGGCCGCTTAGTGTCCGGCTTCTAGAGCCGCCACATACTCTTCCGCATGCCAGGAACGCCCTGTGATTCCGCCAACAGTGATGACGCCACGTGGACCAGGCATTTTGAGTTTAAGGTAGGTGTAGTTCGGTACTGGGTTGAAGCGAGCGAAGGCCATTCTTCCGAGTAATGCATGATAATCGCTGCTGAAGGGAGCGATGTCGAAGAGTAATTCTTCACTTCTGGAGTCGGGAGAACCGAATGTCACCTCTAATACGAGGGAGCCTCTGCAACGGGCATCAACGCCTGGTATCACTCCTTTAAAGGTGGTGTTACTTTGGCTGATTCTGGATGGGTCTATCCCCATCTTGCGGATGGTGTCCTGATATATCATACTAAGACTACTGCCGCCGTCCATGAGGACTCGAGTTAGATGGTATCCATCGATTATTGGGTCGAGCACCAAGGTAGCCGATCCTCCGTGTCGGATACTAGTTGGGTGGTCCGTATGATCAAAAGTGATTAGGCAGGCCGACCAGGGGTTGAATTCAGGGGCAACGGGCTCTACAGCGTATGCGTCTCTGAGCGTGCGTTTGTGCCTTCTTTTTGGTATGTGAGTCGCATAGATCATGTTTACTATTTTGACTTCTGGTGGGAATTTTATCTGTCCTCCAGTGTTCGGCTGGCGAGGCTCATCCTCATCTTCACTTGGTGTTTCCCTTCCCTTGTGTTCGGCATTTAACTTGCCGGCCTTCTTGAAGACCCATCATTCTATGTGAGTGTGATTCGCAGGTTTTTCGGGGGTGGCATGAATTTGGCACAACTTGTCGAGGAATTTGTTCAGGCCAGACGGTCCCTCTTTGCTGCCTTTAAATGGCTTCTTTCTTTGACCGGGTCGAGAGCCCCTGAATCCGGCGTTGACCGTCGTGTTGTCCGGACTTTCTTCATTGTTTCGACGCTTGTTCTTATTGCGCCGTGGCTTCCCATTGCCATCCCTAATTTCGGATTTGCCTGGGTCACTGGTGCCTCTATGGACCAACCAACTGTCCTTGCCCGCACAAAAGCTGGTCATAAGGCTTGTTAAGGCCGCCATTGTCCTCGGCTTTTCTTGGCCGAGGTGTCTGGCCAGCCACTCATCCCGGATACTGTGCTTGAAGGCCGCTAGGGCTTCGGCATCTGGACAGTCGACAATTTGATTCTTCTTAGTGAGAAATCTGTTCCAAAGCTTGCGGGCTGACTGTCCAGGCTGTTGTATTATGTGACTTAAATCGTCTGCATCCGGAGGTCGGACATAGGTCCCTTGAAAATTGGCCCTGAAAGCGTCTTCAAGTTCCTCCCAACTTCCGATTGAATTTTCGGGGACGCTTTTCAACCAGTGTCGAGCTGGTCCTTTCAGCATGAGGGGAAGGTATTTGATGGCGTGGAGGTCATCCCCATGAGCCATGTGGATATGAAGGATAAAGTCCTCAATCCAGACCCCAGGGTATGTCGTTCCGTCGTATGCCTCTATGTTCACGGGTTTGAATCCCTGTGGAAATTCGTGATCCAGCACCTCATCGGTGAAGCACAGAGGGTGCACAGCCCCTCTGTATTTGGACATATCGTGGCATACTGTCGGCTGTTGTGGTGTCTGGGTTTGATTCCGAACTGGTATTCGATCAGCGTGATCGTTTTGGTGACCATAGTCCCGCGTCGGAGCATGTCCTCTGGATCCAGAGATGGACCTGGTAGCGCCGGCCTTTTTGTCCAGGAGCTCACGTAAATCGTGTGCGGCGTCAGTGGCTACTCTATCGCGGCAAATGAAGTGGTTGGTCCGGTCGATTGGCCGTATTGTTCTTCGGCGGAATGGGCTCTACGGCCTCATCGTCGAATTCGGGTAGCAGCTTGTGTTTTGGGTAGCTCTTTGTGTGGCGATCGTCGCCATATTTTCCTTCAGTGTCCAGCACCTTATTCCATTGGCGGTTGAGCGGATCCTGCGCGGCCTTAAGCCTTTGCTTATGCTTCTTTAGGCTCCTCGCAGTGGCCATAAGCCTTCTGCAGAGGTTATCTTGTTCCAAACGTTTTTCCGGGATGATGAATGCATCGTTGTCGGTGTCAAAACCAGCGGATCTCGGGTAGGGGGTCCCGAACTGTGCGTCTAGGCGGATGGTAACAGGAGACAAGGGACACGATGTTTTACCCAGGTTCGGGCCCTCTTGATGGAGGTAAAACCCTATGTCCTGCTTGATTGATATTGATGATGTGGGTATTACAAGAGTAGATCTACCATGAGATCAAGGAGGCTAAACCCTGGAAGCTAGCCTATGGTATGATTGTTGTTCGTCCTATGGACTAAAACCATCCGGTTTATATAGACACCGGAGAGGGCTAGGGTTACATAGAGTCGGTTACAATGGTAGGAGATCTACATATCCGTATCGCCAAGCTTGCCTTCCACGCCAAGGAAAGTCCCATCCGGACACGGGACGAAGTCTTAAATCTTGTATCTTCATAGTCTTGGAGTCCGGCCGATGATGATAGTTCGGCTATACGGACACCCCCTAGTCTAGGACTCCCTCAGTAGCCCCTGAACCAGGCTTCAATGACGACGAGTCCGGCGCACATATTGTCTTCGGCATTGCAAGGCAGGTTCCTCCTCCGAATAATTCATAGCAGATTGTGAACACCAGGATAGTGTCCGGCTCTGCAAAATAAATTCCACATACCACCGTAGAGAGAATAATATTTACACAAGCTCAATCTGCTGACGTATTTTGTGGCATGACGTCACACCACAACCAAGCCTTTACTCGAATCGTTTTCATTATACCACCTCCGCGCGTTTAGCGAAGTGGTTTCCTTGGCACGTCTTGTCGAAGCAGAGATCGTGTTCCCCTTATTCCGGGATTCTCATCAATACGGACGTGGGTAACCCAACTGCGCCCGTTGCCACGCCCCCTCCATCGAAGGCGGGTTCCAAACGGTCACGGGGACGGCTCTTGGTATTCTCCCTCTTTATAATGAGACCAAGGCCCATTCTTTTTCTTCAATCCTCAATCAAATCCACCCCTCGCCCCGAGTTCCAACACCCAGAGCTCTAGATTCGGGTACTTTCGACCTTCGACAATGTCCAGCTCCGACCTACGAGGCCGGTGGATGCCCTCCTCCATCACGGAAGAGGACGTGCTAAAGCTGAGAGACGCCAGGTACTTAACCTACGAGATTTCGCATAGGTTGCCTGCCCAAGGGCAAGTTATTCCTACTCCCGAGCCCGGCGAGAGTGTCGTGTTCGTGTCTCACCTCCGTCGGGGTTTAGGCTTCCCGATGGATCCCTTCGTGAGGGGGCTCATGTTTTACTATGGGTTGGAATTCCATGACTTGGCTCTAGAGTCCATCCTCCACATGTCATCATTCATTGTCATCTGCGAAGCCTTCCTCCGCACTACCCCTCACTTCGGCTTGTGGCTTAAAACCTTCAACGTGGAGCCGAAGATGATTGAGGGGCGTCAGGCAGAGTGCGGTGGGGCGGTTTATAAGCAAGAGGGCCGATGCTCCATGGCCCGAGGGCTCTTTTCAGGAGGAGCTCGGCTTGTGGCAACTGGAGTGGTTCTATATCACCGCTCCCAGGGGCAGCAGGCAGAGGCCACCGCCTGTCTTTCGCCTGGGCCCTCCACAACGGCTGACGTCATGGGTCAACAAAGGGCTTGACTGGGGGCCGTCCAAAGACGTACCCCTGTTGCAGGGCCGGATTTGAGACCTCCAGGAAAGGGAGATCAATCTGCTCGTAGTGACGCAGGTTATGCTAATTCGGCGCCTTCTGCCCTGCAAACATCGCCCCCTCCACCTGTGGGAATTTAATCCGGAGGGACCACGAGCTCTCCAACACTTCATGGGTTTGACACCCGTGGAGATGTACAAACTGTTCTTCGGATCACAAGAGATGCGTCCGGTCTTGACCGAGGACGCTGGCCAAAGCTGCAATCGCCCGGATACTCAAGTAAGTAGCCCTGTGTCCGGACACATTGTCCATTTATTCATCATGGGTTTGCCTTTTAACCAGCTATCCCTTGGACAGGAGTGGATAGCGCAAGCAAAACTGATACGGTGTCCACCCCCCCTCCCTGAGACCATGCCGGATCCTGTGTTAATCAAAATGTTGGAGGTTGCACCTTCGGAGGAGGGCGAAGGGGGGCACAGGGAAACTACCACCTCTACCAAGGAGGCTTTCAGTAAGGGGGGAATCAAGAATCCCTCCCTCCAGGGGGAGAAGAGGACCGCTTCCGAAGACCCGGAGGCCCATGCCTCAAAGCGGGGAAATAAATCTGCATCGGAAGGTCTTGTGCCGGGAAGAGCCCCGGCCGCACAGTCTCCCCAAAGGAATCAGCCCTCCAGCGAGCCGTAAGTAAAAAAGGGGGAGTTTTGTAATAGGGGACAACCCTATTTTATTTCTAAGGGTAACCGAAGTTTTCACCTTGTAGTTCGGATCTCAGCCCTTCTCAGCAGAGCTCATCTTTGGGGGACCTTCGCCCGGAGATGATGGAGAGCGAAACGCCTCCATCTGCCGCCCCGTCGGGCGGGACGGACGACCCTGAGGTGTCGTCATGGAGGGTCTCCCCGAGTCCGGCGGGGCCGGGGAGTTCGGCCCCCACTGGAGTACGGCCGGTGGAGCTGCAGGATTTGCTCGAGATGGCGTCCATCTCAGAAGATCACCGCACATTAATGAGTATGGTGATTGAAAGGATCTCATCCGCCGAGAGCGGGTTGCATGAGGCCGTCGGAAGTTTGCTGACGGGGTTTGGGGTACGCAAAAAATGACATACCATTTGACAGTTTTGCACATGGAGTGTGCCCTGTATAGATAGTAGCCCCTGAGACTTGGTATGCTGTCGAAAGTGACAGCGTGCCGAGGATCATAATCTCAGTTATAGAATGTCGCCTTTCCTATGCAGGTGGCGGAACGTTCGGTGGCCACCTGGACTAATGGAGTTGCCGAGCTGAAGCGGCAACTCGATGTTGCGGATGCGGACATCGCGCTGGTCAATAAACGACTTGACGAGTCACAAGGTAGGTGGTTTCTCCACGGTCACCTAGTAAGGGAGCTGATGCCCGTTCCTTACAATTTGTATGCTTGATGCAGATGGTGCCGCTGCTGTGGAAGACCTTCGAGCAGAGCTTGCTCGAGCCAAGGAGCAAGCCAGGAAAAGTGATGCAGCTGCCTCGAAGGCAGCAGAAGAGCTAAAAGCCGAAAAGGCTGCTCACTGCCGAAGCAAGGAGGAGATGGCCGGAATGGCCGTGAAATTAAAAGATGCTACTGACCCCTATGAGGTTCTTGAAAGAGAACGCCGAGCGGAGCAAGAGGACCTGAAGAAGGCCGCCGCCGAAGCCAAGGATGCCCGTTGTGCGATGCGGGCTATGAAGGAGGAACTGCGTCAGGCCGGAGACATTGCGGCTGGAAAGCCCTTTCTGCTGCGTAGGGAAGTTCACGGATCCGAAGTATGCTCAGTTGGGCCAATTGTGTGGTGCGGAAGATCCTTATCTGGATTTGGCGGCGAGTGCGGCGGACGCAGTCGTGCACTTTCAAAGCCAGAAGGATCACGGAATGGAAGAGCTTTTCTGGTCTCAATTCCATAGTCCGGAGCGTCCGCTTCCGTTGACCGATCGGTTGGCTGAGTGGGCTGAGCTGAATAGATTGTCCGGACTTGCCATGATGGATGTGGTGGCTCATCTGTGGCTAGAAAGGCCCAAGCCGGAGAGTTATTTTGGTTTGTTGCAGCAATTCCTTGGGGCGGTGCCGCATATCTAGGCGATGTAGTGGTCGGCATTCATAGAGGGTGCACGGATGGCTCTCGCCCGTGTTAAGACATACTGGGCGGAGATGGATGCCACCGATGTTGCATCCCGGGGTTCGGACAAAAGCCGATTACCTGCCGAGCACTATTTTGAGGAAGTCCTGCAGGGCGCTTGTTTAATAGAGTCGTAGTGCTCGAAAGATGTTATGTTCAAATGACATGTATGATTTGTGAGATCATGTTTATAATGTAACTCCTTTTTATACTTGTGCGTTCAAGTATTGAACTATCTCCTGTGCGGCCGTAGATGTATGTATAACCTGAAAGATGGCAGTCTTTGGCTTCAGCCCCCACGCACATGGTGTGGGGGTGTTTGCAAAAAAAAGCGCTTTTCACACTTAATCCAACGTCTTGGTCCTTTGAAGGAGGTGATAGCATAGCAAACTAGGCAACCGGACTATAATGCTTTATCACTTTCACTTAGCCATAGGAGCTCGATGGTGGGGCTACTATATAGCCCCTAGAGGCACCACGCTCTCCAAACTTGGGGCGCGTATGTGCCTGACCGGGAAGCGGTCCTTCGTCAAAGCGGAGGAATTAAAACATTCCAGTAGTCGATCGAGTGGTTGACCAGTCTCTTGCTATATCATGACAGTCAGTTTTCGGCTTTCTCTACTGTGGTACTCGCCCGGCCGAACCGGGGCACAATCGCAGTAGCTCTCCTGGTGCCGCGTTAGCTGATGGAGCGGAACGTAAGGCAGCAAAACACAGGAGCCGGGTAAACCCAACATTTGACCAAAGACATGATTCGGAGCTGATGCATATAAGGCCTAACTCGAGACACCGAACACTCCCTCAGGTATTCGGTCTTTATGATACCGGGCAGAACAATGCCCTAAGCCTCTAGTGTCCAGGTACGGGCGAGAACTTCTGACGCGGCCGATGCCAAAACGCCAGCCTCCTCCTCGGTTATGGTAGGAAACCGGGGGATGTGTATCAACAAGAGACAGTAAGAAAGGTTTATGCAGGGTCTTAATCTGAAAAGAATCCTTGCAACGGGTCCCTGCTGCACGTCTGCGCCTGTGTCTCCGTTGTGCTGTATCCTGGACGGGTGTAGCACGTGCTTCATCTGTAAAAGAGAAGAACTTAGTTTGGAAGAAAAAAAATCATGCGAAAGATGTATTTAAAATAAAGTATGATTTGGAAGATGAATAAAGTTGAGCTTTATTGGCTCTCATCGTTTATACGTGCACCCCCTTGTAAAGAGGTATGCGGTTGGGAAGCCCCTTGTTTATTTATGCCGGACTCGCCTAACCGTGTCCGAGGTCTAAATGACCTGTTTTTAGGGGCTTTGACCAGCAGGGTCGGATTAGTTTGTGGCTGTCAAGGCAGTCTCACGTTTTCCCTGGTCGAGGAACACTCTGAGTTACCCTTTAATGAGATTATGCCGCGTGGACCGGGCATTTTAAGCGTAAGAGACGCGTAATGCGGTATTGTGTTAAAGCGGGCGAAAGCTTCGCGTCCCAGTAGTGCTTGATGGCTACTTTTGAATGGGGCGATATGGAAAGTGAGATTTTTGTGATGGAGGTTGTTGGATGAACCGAACACAACCTCTAGTAGTACAGAGCCTGTACAATTGGCGTAAAGGCATGGCGTCACTCCTTTAAAGGAAGTGCTGCTACGATGAATTTTAGTGGGGTCTATCCTCATTCTGCAGATGGTGTCCTGGTATAGCAGGTTTATATCGCTGCCGCCATCCATTAGGACTTGTGTGAATTGTAGTCCATCAATTATGGTATCCAATACCAAAGCAGTCCCTCCTGCGTTTCGAACACTTCTGGAGTAATCCTGATGGTCGGAAGTAATTGGTTTAAACATCCAATTTCGTGACTCTGCTGGGGCGGACCGTGCGGCGCGTGTTTTAGCAGGTGCTGCACTATTTTTCCTTGTTATCACATGAAGTGAGTTCACTGTTTTGACTTCTAGTGGGAAAGTTTTCTGTTTTCTAGCATGCTGCTTGTGGGGTTCGTCGTCGTCTTCGCTTGGTGTGTCGAGCCCCTTGTGTTCGGCGTTAAGTCGGCCGGACTGCTTGAGACCCAGCAATCTCTGTGGGTATGGTTTGCCGGCTTCCCGGGGGTACTATGGATTTGACATATCCTATCCAAGATTTTGTTTAGGTTGGATAGCTCATCACTGTTGTCCTTAAGAGGTAGTGTTTTATTATTCAGCCGAGAGCTGGCCGAGTTGTCTGGCGAGCCATTCGTCTCGGACGTTATGTTTAAAGGCTGCTAAGGCTTCGGCGTCCAGACAATCGACTATTTGGTTATTTTTGGTGAGGAACCTATTCTAGAATTTGCGTGCTGACTCTCCGGGTTGTTGAGTTATGCGACTTAAATCGTCTGCATCCGGAGGGCGGACATAAGTCCCCTGAAAATTTGCTCGAAACGCATCCTCGAGCTCTTCCCAACTTCCAATGGTATTTTCTGGGAGGCTTTTGAGCCAATGTCGAGCTAGCCCTTTGAGCTTGAGGGGTAGGTATTTTATGGCATGGAGATCGTCTCCTCTGGCCATAGGTATGTGTAGGATATAATCCTCAATCCAGACTCCGGGGTCTGTTGTTCCGTCATATGCCTCTATGTTTACGGGTTTGAATCCCGCTGGAAATTCATGATCCAGTACCTCATCGGTGAAACATAGTGGGTGTGCGGAGCCCCTGTATTTAGGTGTGCCGTTGTCTTCAAACACTCGGCGGGTTGTGTTGCTCCCTGGTGTCTTCTTTTTTGGCCCATAGATGGACCTGACCGGGCCATCCTTTTTGCGGGGATCCTTATGTGGATTGTGTGCCGGCTTGTGTGCGGCGCCGCTTGCCGCTCTTAGCCTGTCATCTGGTCGTCTATCCGGCCAGGCGGCCTCTTTCTTTTTTGACTGTGGGGGCTCTACGGCCTCCTCGTCAAATTCGGGCAACAGCTTGCGCTTCGGGTAGCTCTTTGCCTGGTGACTATCGCCGTATTTATCTGCGGTATTGAGTACTTTGCTCCATCTCATTCTGAGTGCGTCCTCCGCTGTTTTGAGCTTCCGATTTTGCTTCTTCAAACTTCTTGCAGTGGTGACGAGCCTTTTATGAAGGTTCTTATGCTCCGGTGATGTGTCCAGTGTGAGATCGTCTAGACTGTTGTTTTCGCCGGGGATGGGTTGCTTGTCCAATTCATCCTGTTCGGATGGTTGCTTGGTGGCATGTTCGTCGTCCACTGCTTCGCACTTCTCTAAGGCTGGGTCAGTATGGGTGCCGTTGTTATCGAGGCGGGACTTCGGGCGGCGCTTGCGTCGCCGTTATGGTTGTTTGTCGGGGGAGTTGTCCTTCGCAACGTCCCGTTGTTCCTCGTTATCGCTTCCTTTTGGCGTGTCCACCATGTATACGTCGTGAGTTGAGGTGGCTTTCCAGTGCCTAGTAGGCGCTGGTTCTTGGTCATCTCGGGCATCGTCGTCCATACCGTCGATGTCTTCGGAGTCGAAGTCTAGCATATCGGTTAGATCGTCGACAGTGGCTACTAAGTGGGTGGTGGGTGGGCCTTGAATTTCTTCATCGTCCGCATCCCAACCGTCCTGACCGCAGGCCGGCCAGGTCTCTCCTGATAACGAGAGATACTTTAGCGAACTCAGGATGTCGCCGAAAGGTGAGTGTTGAAAGATGTCCGCAGTGGTGAACTCCATGATCGGCACCCAATCGGATTCGATTGGAGGGGGCGCGGGAGGTTCGGAGTTCAGCGAGGAGTCCGACACCTCGGAGTCACGAGCTTCACAAGGGACAAGGCCAGTATTCGGCTCCATCGCCATAGAGGTTGCAGCCCCAGACGCGGTGTCTAGCCACCCGTCCTTGATCTGCGCAGTCGGCTCCGAATCGAGGGTCGGAGCAGGCTCGTGTGCGGCCTCCAGGGCACTGTCCGGCTGTAGAGCTAGATCATGCCCATCGTGACAGTGCGGCGCGCTCGGTTGTGGCTCGAATCCATCGAAGATCAAGTCTCCGCAGATGTCAGCCGTGAAGTTCAAACTTCCAAATCTGACCTGACGGCCAGGGGCGTAGCTTTCGATCTGCTCCAGATGGCCAAGCGAATTGGCCCGCAGTGCAAAGCCGCCGAATACGAAGATCTGTCCGGGGAAAAAAGTCTCACCCTGGCTGCGTCGTTGTTGATAATCGAAGAAGCCATCGAGCCTATCGGTGACGACACAGAGGAACTCTCAATGAAAGCACCAATGTCGGTGTCAAAACCAGCGGATCTCGGGTAGGGGGTCCCGAACTGTGCGTCTAGGCGGGTGGTAACAGGAGACAAGGGACACGATGTTTTACCCAGGTTCGGGCCCTCTTGATGGAGGTAAAACCCTACGTCCTGCTTGATTGATATTGATGATGTGGGTATTACAAGAGTAGATCTACCACGAGATCAAGGAGGCTAAACCCTAGAAGCTAGCCTATGGTATGATTGTTGTTCGTCCTATGGACTAAAACCATCCGGTTTATATAGACACCGGAGAGGGCTAGGGTTACACAGAGTCGGTTACAATGGTAGGAGATCTACATATCCGTATCGCCAAGCTTGCCTTCCACGCCAAGGAAAGTCCCATCCGGACACGGGATGAAGTCTTCAATCTTGTATCTTCATAGTCTTGGAGTCCGGCCGATGATGATAGTTCGGCTATCCGGACACCCCCTAGTCCAGGACTCCCTCAATCGTCGACCGGACTTTCCTCCTCTCCGGAGGCAGGTTGATGAGTTCGGACCTCGGGATCGCGGTGATCGGGCATCTGCTCCGGGCGTGTTCAGTGTGGCCTGGCTTGTCCTGCTCTATCGCGGCGTCCATATGGTCATTGTTGCCGTTGGAGTCAATCGGAGTGTCAACTTTTCTTGCGCTGTTATCGATGTTTTTACTGTGACTGGACTTAGAGCGGCGCCTGCGCCGTTGTTTTGGCTTTTGTCCGGGGGGTTTATCCTCCCTTGTGTCCCTTTTGTCGTTGTTGTCCTCCTTAGGCGTGTCCACCATGTATATGTCATATGATGAGGTGGCAGTCCAGCGCCCCGTGGGCGGTGGTTCCAGATCGTCCCCTGCATCGACGTCCATACCGTCGATGTCTTCGGAGTCGAAGTCAAGCATGTCTGTTAGATCATCGACAGTGGCTATGAAGTGGGTGGTGGGTGGGCTGCGATTTTCCTTGTCGTCTGTATCCCACTCGAGCCGGACATAGTTCGGTCTAGAGTCTTCTGACAAAGAGAGAGACCTTAAAGAGTTTAGCACGTCGCCAAAGGGCGAGCGCTGAAAGATATCCACGGCAGTGAATTCCATGATTGGTGCCCAATCGGCTTTGATGGGCACGGATGCGCACGGTCCAGGACCCGCGGCCAGAAACAAGTCTGGGGGTCCGGCGACACAGATTTCCTTAGAGGTGGAGTATGTGTTCGGCTCCAATGCCGGTGAGTATGCGGTCTCTGTGGCGGGGCCATCCACCCATCCTCGGACGACGCGATATGCCCCGGATTTAGGTCCAGAGCTGCTGTAGGTGCGATATCCTGAATAATGTCCGACAACCGATCTAAGTCGTGCTTGTCATGAGCGTTCGGAGCTCACGGCGTATGCCCAAATTCGTAGAAGATCAAGTCTCGGTGGATGTCGGCCGTGTAATTCAAGTTTCCGAACCTGACCTAATGGCCAGGGTCGTAGCTGTCAATCTGCTCCAGATGGCCAAGCAAGTTGGCCCGCAGTGCAATGCCGCCGAATACGAAGATCTATCCGGGGAGAAAGGTCTCACCCAGGACCGCATCGTTGTTGATGATTGAAGGAGCCATCAAGCCTTATAGCGACGACACAGAGGAACTCTCAATGAAAGCACCAATGTCGGTGTCAAAACCGGCGGATCTCGGGTAGGGGGTCCCGAACTGTGCGTCTTAGGCTAATGGTAATAGGAGGTAGGGGACACAATGTTTACCCAGGTTCGGACCCTCTCTATGGAGGTAATACCCTCCTTCCTGCTTGATTGATCTTGATGATATGAGTATTACAAGAGTTGATCTACCACGAGATCGTAGAGGCAAAACCCTAGGACCTAGCCTATGATTATGATTGTTGTTGTCCTATGGACTAAACCCTCTAGTTTATATAGACACTAGAGGGGGCTAGGGTTACACTAAGTCGGTTACAGAGAAGGAGATCTAATATCCGAATCGCCAAGCTTGCCTTCCACACAAAAGAGAGTCCCATACGGACACAGGACGAACTCTTCAATCTTGTATCTTCATAGTCCAATAGTCCGGACAAAGTACATAGTCCGGCTGTCCGGATACCCCCTAATCCAGGAATCCCTCATTCACCCTCGGGGCTGAGGGTATGTACCAGTAGCTATGTGTTTTATCTCTCTCTCTCTCTCTCTCTCTCTCTCTCTTGTTCTTGATTTGGCACGATCTTGATGTATCGCGAGCTTTGCTATTATAATTGGATCTTATGATGTTTCTCCCCCTCTACTCTCTTGTAATGGACTGAGTTTTCCCTTTGAAGTTATCTTATCGGATTGAGTCTTTAAGGATTTGAGAACACTTGATGTATGTCTTGCATGTGCTTATCTGTGGTGACAATGGAATATTCATGTGATCTACTTCATGTACGTTTTGGTGATCAACTTGCGGGTTCCGTGACCTTGTGAACTTATGCATAGGGGTTGACACACGTTTTCGTCTTGGCTCTTCGGTAGAAACTTTGGGGCACTCTTTGAAGTACTTTGTGTTGGGTGAATAGATGAATCTGAGATTGTGTGATGCATATCGTATAATCATGCCCATGGGTACTTGAGGTGACATTGGAGTATCTAGGTGACATTAGGGTTTTGGTTGATTTGTGTCTTAAGGTGTTATTCTAGTACGAACTCTATTATAGATCGAACGGAAAGAATAGCTTCGTGTTATTTTACTACGGACTCTTGAATCGATTAGAAAGGATAACTTTGAGGTGGTTTCATACCCTACAATAATCTCTTCGTTTGTTCTCCGCTATTAGTGACTTTGGAGTGACTCTTTGTTGCATGTTGAGGGATAGTTATATGATCTAGTTATGTTATTATTGTTGAGAGAACTTGCATTAGTGAAAGTATGAACCTTAGGCCTTGTTTCCTAGCATTGCAGTACTGTTTACGCTCACTTTTATCATGAGTTACCTTGCTGTTTTTATAATTTCAGATACGAAAACCTATATCTACCATCCATATTGCACTTGTATCATCATCTCTTCGCTGAACTAGTGCACCTATACGATTTACCATTGTATTGGGTGTGTTGGGGACACAAGAGACTCTTTATTATTTGGTTGCAGGGTTGTTTGAGAGAGACCGTCTTCATCCTACGCCTCCCACAGATTGATAAACCTTAGGTCATCCACTTGAGGGAAATTTGCTACTGTCCTACAAACCTCTGCACTTGGAGGCCCAGCAACGTCTACAAGAAGAAGGTTGTGTAGTAGACATCAAACTCTTTTCTAGCGCCATTGCCAGGGAGGTGAGTGCTTGAAGGTATATCTTTAGATCTTGCAATTGAATCTTTTTGTTTCTTGTTTTATCACTAGTTTACTCTATAAAAGAAAATTACAAAAATATCAAATTGAGTTTGCTTCATACGCTTCATCTTTTTAATATCTTTCGTAAGAATGATGCTAAGGAAAATTGTGCTCAAGTGCTAGAAGAAGAAGTCTATAAAATGTTTGGCACTAAATCTTTGAATGATGAGCATGATTGCAATGTTGTTAGTATGAATTATTTGAATACCCATGTTGCTAATGATATGCAAATCCACAAGCTTGGGGATGCTATGTTTGATGAATATGACATTTTTTGTCCCCCAAGTATTGATGAGCAAATTTATTATGATGAAAGCATGCCTCCTATTTATGATGATTATTGTAATGATATGTATTCCATAAAGAATAAACATAACCATGAAACTTTTCATCATGATTTTAATTTTCAATTGGATTATGCTTCGCATGATAGTTATTTTGTTGAGTTTGCTCCCAATACTATTCTTGAGAAGAAGTTTGCTTATGTGGAGAGTAGTAAAATTTATATGCTTGTGCATCATGAAAATAATGCTTTATGTGATGGTTATATTGTTGAATTCATTCATGATGCGACTGAAAATTATTATGAGGGAGGAACATATGCTTGTAGGAATTGCAATAATACCAAGTTTCCTCTCAATGTGTTGAAAATCTTGAAGTTATGCTTGTTTTACCTTCCTATGCTAGTTGATTCTTGTTCCCATAAGTTGTTTGCTCACAAAATCCCTATGCATAGGAAGTGGGTTAGGCTTAAATGTTCTAGTCATATGCTTCATGATGCTCCTGTTATGTTTCAATTCTTATCTTTTATGTGGGCATCATTGTCATCATCATGCCTAGCTAGAAAGGCATTAAAGAAAAGCGCTTGTTGGGAGACAACCCAATATTTACCCTTACCATTTTTTTGTCCACATGATTATGATACTGTAGTAATCATGTTTTATAGCTTTTGTTTCAATAAAAATGTCAAGGATAGCCTTTACCATGCTTATTTTACAAGTATACATGTTGTTGTTTCAAAACAGAAAGTTCACCGCTGTTGCAAAAAATCCCTAGAAAAGTCAGAGAATGATATAATGTTGCATTTTGCATATTGAGCTCTGATAAATCTTCTACAGTGTAGTATTTTCTCATAATTTTTCGAGTTAGGGAAGTATGATGAATCTTGCATTCTTTACAGACTATACTGTTTTGGCAGATTGCTGTTATGTTTGCATTGTTTGCATATGTTTGCTTGTTTAATGATTCTATTTGAGGATAGGAGTATTAAATATGCAGATACATTTAGTATGCAATTTTGAATAATATTTTTTGTGATTTGCTATAGTAGAAAATGATAAGGTTTTTGCATTGGTTTATACTAACTTATCTCACGAGTTCTTGTTGAGTTTGGTGTGGATGAAGCTTTCGAGATTTAGGAAACCGAGATATAAAAGGAATTAAGGAGGCACAAAAGCCCAAGCTTGGGGATGCCCAAGGCACGCCAAGATAATATTTCAAGAAGTCTCAAGCATCCAAGCTTGGGGATGCCCCGGTAGGCATCCCACCTTTCTTCTTCAACAATTATCGGTTAGTATCGGTTGAACCTAAGTTTTTGCTTCTTCACATGATGTGTGCTATCCTTGAAATGTCATTTTGTTTTGTTTTGCTTTCTGTTTGAATAAATTACCAAGATCCTAAATTCTTAAATGTTAGAGAGTCTT
Organism: Triticum aestivum; assembly: GCF_018294505.1. Classification (NCBI taxonomy): domain Eukaryota; kingdom Viridiplantae; phylum Streptophyta; class Magnoliopsida; order Poales; family Poaceae; genus Triticum; species Triticum aestivum. The sequence continues at coordinate 196,403,786 of NC_057810.1, read as the reverse complement.
CACATAGTTGCACAATTATTAGAATATTCTATGTGCTTCACTTATATCTTTTGGAGTAGTTTGTCTTTTGCTCTAAGTGCTTCACTTATACCTTTCTAGAGCATGGTGGTAGTTTTATTTTATAGAAATTATTGATCTCTCATCCTTCACTTATATTATTTTGAGAGTCTTTTAGAACAGCATGGTAATTTGCTTTGGTTATAAAATTGGTCTTAATATGATGAGCATCCAAGACAGGAATAATAAAAACGATCATATAGAGTGCATTAAACACTATGATAATTTTGATACTTGATAATCATTTTGAGATATAAAGGTGGTAATGTTAGAGTCATGCTAGTTGGGTAATTATGAAATTGAGAAATACTTGTGTTAAAGTTGGCAAGTCTTGTAGCATGCACGTATGGTGAACATTGTGTCACAAATTTGAAGCATGGGGTGTTCTTTGATTGACTTCCTTATGAGTGGAGGTCGGGATCGCGTGATGGTTAACTCCTACCAACCCTTCCCCTAGGAGCACGTGTAGTAGTACTTTTCTTTGAGGGCTAATAAACTTTTGCAATAAGTATATGAGTTCTTTATGACTAATGTGAGTCCATGGATTATACACACTCTTACCCTTCCACAATTTGCTAGCCTCTACGGTACCGTGCATTGCCCTTTCTCACCTTGAGAGTTGGTGCAAACTTCGCCGGTGCATCCAATCCCCATGATACGATATGCTCTATCACAGATAAACCTCCTTATATCTTCCTCAAAACATCCACCATACCTACCTATTATGGCATTTCCATAGCCATTCCGAGATATATTGCCATGCAACCTTCCACTGTTCCCTTTATTATGACACGCTCCGTCATTGTCATATTGCTTCTGCATGATCATGTAGTTGCCATCGTATTTGTGGCAAAGCCACCTTTATAATTCTTTCATACATGTCGCTCTTGATTCATTGCATATCCCGGTACACCGCCGGAGGCATTCACATAGAGTCATACTTTGTTCTAAGTATTGAGTTGTAATTCTTGAGTTGTAAATAAATAGAAGTGTGATGATCTTCATTATTAGAGCATTGTCCCATGTGAGGAAAGGATGATGGAGACTGATTCCCCCACAAGTCGGGATGAGACTCCGGACTTTATGAAAAATAAAAGAGGCCAAAGAAGCCCAAATAAAAAAAGAGGCCAAAGAAGCCCACCAAAATAAATAAAAATAAAAATAATGAGAGAAAAAGAGAGAAGGTACAATGTTACTATCTTTTTACCACACTTGTGCTTCAAAGTAGCACCATGTTCTTCATGTTCTCCTATGTTGTCACTTTCATATACTAGTGGGAATTTTTCATTATAGAACTTGCCTTGTATATTCCAATGATGGGCTTCCTCAAAATGCCCTAGGTCTTCGTGAGCAAGCAAGTTGGATGCACACCCACTTAGTTTCTTTTTTATGAGCTTTCGTACATTTATAGCTCTGGTGCATCCATTGCATGGCAATCCCTACTCCTCGCATTGACATCAATTGATGCGCATCTCCATACCCCGTTGATTAGCCTCGTCAATGTGAGACTTTCTTTTTTTTGTCTTCTCCACACAACCTCCATCATCATATTCTATTCCACCCATAGTGCTATATCCATGGCTTACGCTCATGTATTGCGTGAGAGTTAAAAAAGCTGAAGCGCGTTAAAAAGTATGAACCAATTGCTTGGCAGAAACCGGGGTTGTGCATGATGGGAGTATTTTGTGTGACAAAAATGAAACATAGCCAAAATATATGATTTTCTAGGGATAAGCTTTCCTTGGCTATGTTATTTTGATAAGACATGATTACTTTTTAGTATGCTTGAAGTATTACTGTTCTTATCTCAATATTGAACTTTTATCTTGAATCATTTGGATCTGAACATTCATTACATTGAGAAATATGCTAGGTAGCATTCCACATCAAAAATTCTGTTTTTATTATTTACCTACTCGAGGACGAGCAGGAATTAAGCTTGGGGATGCTTGATATGTCTCCAACGTATCTATAATTTTTTATTGTTCCATGCTATTATATTACCAGTTTTGGATGTTTATGGGCTTTACTATACACTTTTATATTATTTTTGAGACTAACCTATTAACCTAGAGCCCAGTGCCAGTTTCTGTTTTCTCCTTGTTTTTGAGTTATACAGAAAAGGAATACCAAACAAAGTCCAAATGACGTGCCAATTTTTGATGATTTTTTGTGGACCAAAAGAAGCCCCTGGAGTGAAAGAGTTGGGCCAGGAGAGTCCGGGGCTGCCCACGAGGGTGGGGGGGCGAGCCCACCCCCCTGGGTGCGGCCCCTGCCTCGTGGACAGCCTGGAGACCCCCCCCCCTGATGTGAGACCTATGCCAAAAATTCCTATAAATATTGAAACCTCCAGAAAACCCCATAGATCGGGAGTTCCGCCGCCGCAAGCCTCGGTAGCCACCAAAAACCAATCAGGACCCTGTTCCGGCACCCTGCCGGAGGGGGATCCCTCACCGGTGGCCATCTTCATTATCCCAACACTCTCCATGACAAGAAGGGAGTAGTTCACCCTCGGGGCTGAGGGTATGTACCAGTAGCTATATGTTTGATCTCTCTCTCTCTCTGTCTGTGTGTGTGTCTCTCGTGTTCTTGATTTGGCACGATCTTGATGTATCGTGAGCTTTTCTATTTCAGTTTGATCTGGTGATGTTTCTCCCCCTCTATTCTCTTGCAATGGATTGAGTTTTCCCTTTGAAGTTATCTGATCGGATTGAGTATTTAAGGATTTGAGAACACTTGATGTATGTCTTGCATGTGCTTATCTGTGGTGACAATGGGATATTCACATGATCTACTTGACGTACGTTTTGGTGATCAACTTGCGGGTTCATTGACCTTGTTAACCTATGCATAGGGGTTGGCACACGTTTTCGTCTTGACTCTTCGATAGAAACTTTGGGGAACTCTTTGAAGTACTTTGTGTTGGTTGAATAGATGAATCTAAGATTGTGTGATGCATATCATATAATCATGCCCACGAATACTTGAGGTGACATTGGTGTATCTAGGTGACATTAGGGTTTTGGTTGATTTGTGTCTTAAGCTGTTATTCTAGTACAAACTCTATGATAGATCAAACGGAAAGAATAGCTTCATGTTATTTTACTACGGACTCTTGAATAGATCGACCAAAAAGGATAATTTTGAGGTGGTTCCGTACCCTACAATAATCTCTTCATTTGTTCTCTTCTATTAGTGACTTTGGAGTGACTCTTTGTTGCATGTTGAGGGATAGTTATATGATCCAGTTATGTTATTATTGTTGAGAGAACTTGCATTAGTGAAAGTATGAACCTTAGGCCTTGTTTCCTAGCATTGCAATACCGTTTACGCTCACTTTTATCATTAGTTACCTTGCTGTTTTTATAATTTCAGATTACAAAAACCTTTATCTACCATCCATATTGCACTTGTATCACTATCTCTTTGCCGAACTAGTGCACCTATACAATTTACCATTGTATTGGGTGTGTTGGGGACACAAGAGACTCTTTGTTATTTGGTTTCAGGGTTGTTTGAGAGAGACCATCTTCATCCTATGCCTCCCATAGATTGATAAACCTTGGGTCATCCACTTGAGGGAAATTTGCTACTGTCCTAGAAACCTCTGCACTTGGAGGCACAACAACGTCTACAAGAATAAGGTTGTGTAGTAGACATCAAGCAGCCGTCGTGCGTCCGAGACCTATTGGACGTCTGAGGCCACGGCAGACACCGGACGTCCGACAGGGACCTGAAGTTCGACGATTTAGCACTGCATAGGAAGTACCAGACGACCGGTGGATACCGGACGTCCGAGGCCTCAGCAGGCACCAGACGACCGACAGGGGCCGGAAGTCCGACAATTTAGCTCTGTGGAGAAGGTACCGGACGTCTGGTGGATACCGGATGTCTGATGATTTGGTTCTGATAACAAAGTGTCGGATGTCCGGTGGACACAGGAAATCCGACGTTTTGGCTCTATGAAGGAAATGCCGGACATCCGGTAGACACCGGAAATCCGACATTTTGACTCTGTATAGAAAGTACCGGATGTCCGGTGAATACCGACCGTCCGACATGTGTCGGTCGTCCGACAGAGATAGGGTTCAGAAGATGAGTGTTTAAGGAATATCACTTGAGCAAGACTTCTGCAAGACCCCATGTCCCCCTCTTAATAGTGCGAGATCCCTATACTCAAGAACAAACATAAAAGGGCCTAAGCCAGTAGACTTGTTTCTTCATTCTTGAGGAAGATAAATATTTCCGTAGTCATAATCCATACATACGATCCCGAGGGGACTAAAACCTGAGATATAGTAGGCAAACTCTGTTAGTCCCCTATGTGAGCATTGTCATCATCATCAAAATATGATTAAGGGCATGTTTGCACTTTCAACCAACACCTCCGTCATCTTCCCCAACATCTTAGTCACCTTCCACCATCTATATTCAGCGGTCCACTCTCCCGCAACCCATTGTACCCTCTACTTGAAAATGGTGCTTTATGCTTCATATTATCATGCAATGATGTGTTGCCATCCTATGATGTCTGAGTAGATTTTTGTTGTCCTATCGGGTGATTGGTGAATTGCTATCATTGGTTTAATTTGCTTGTGGTTACGTTGTTGTCCTTTGGTGCCCATCATATGAGCGTGCGTGTGGATCACACCATAGGGTTAGTTGTATGTTGATAGTGAAGGAAATATGCCATATCGACAATAATTAAGTTGTTATTTTATATTTCCTTATTCATGATAAATGTTTAATATTCATGCTAGAATTGAATTAACCGGAAATTTGATACATCTGTGCATACATAGACAAAACACCCTGTCCCTAGTATGCCTCTACTTGACTATCTTGTCAAGCAAAGATGGTTAAAGTTTCCTAGCCATAGACATGTGTTGTCATTTGATGAATGGGGTCACATCATTAGGAGAATGATGCGATGGACAAGACCCATCCATTAGCTTAGCATAATGATCGTTCAGTTTTATTGCTACTGCTTTCTTCATGTCAAATACATATTCCTCCGACTATGAGATTATGAAACTCCTGGATACCGGAGGAATGCCTCGTGTGCTATCAAACGTCACATTGTAAGTGGGTGATTATAAAGATGCTCTACATGTATCTCCGAAGGTGTTTGTTGGGTTGGCATAGATTGAGATTAAGATTTGTCACTCCAAGTATCAGAGAGGTATCTCTGGGCCCACTCGGTAATGCACATCATAAGAAGCCTTGCAAGCAAAGTGACTAATGAGTTAGTTGTAGGATGATGCATTACGGAACAAGTAAAGAGACTTGCCGGTAACGAGATTGAACTAGGTATGAAGATACCGACGATCGAATCTCGGGCAAGTAACATACCGATGACAAAGGGAATAACGTATGTTGTCATGATGGTTCGACCGACAAAGATCTTCATAGAATATGTGGGAGCCAATATGAGCATCTAGGTTCCGCTATTGGTTATTGACCGGAGAGGTGTCTCGGTCATGTCTACATAGTTCTCGAACCCGTAGGGTCCGCACGGTTAACATTCTATGACGATTTGCATTATATGAGTTATGTGATTTGGTGACCGAATGTTGTTCAGAGTCCCAGATGAGATCACAGACATGACGAGGAGTCTCCAAATGGTTGAGAGTTGAAGATTCATATATAGGACGATAATATTCGGACACCGGAAGTGTTCCGGGGGTATCGGGTACGTATTGGGTCAGCGGAAGGGGTTCCGGGCAACCCCCAGCAAACTACATGGGCCTAATGGGCCAAGAGGGGGACAGACCAGCCCTAAAGGGCTGGTGCGCCCCATGTAGGCCGAATTTTAGGGGAAAGGAAAGCGGGGAAGAGAGAAGGAAGGGGAGGGATCCGGCCTCCCCCTTCCTTCCCCCTCTAACACTTATGGAAGGGGGGAGGCCGACTTGTGGGAGGCGCCCAAGTAGGATTACTCCTACTTGGGGCGCGCCTTGCTGCCCCTCTCCCTCTCCCACCACTAGAACACACATCATTGATTTCTAGCCGTGTGCGCCCCCCTCCACAGTTTACGCCTTCAGTCATATTCACGTAGTGCTTAGGCGAAGCCATGCGTGGATCACTTCACCATCACCGTCACCTCGCCATCATGCTGACGCAACTCTCCCTCGACACTTTGCTGGATCAAGAGTTCGAGGGACGTCATCGAGCTGAACGTGTGTAGAACTCGGAGGTGTCGTACTTTCAGTGCTTGATCGGTCGGAACGAGAAGAAGTTCGACTACTTCAACCGTGTTAACAAACGCTTCCACTTTCGGTCTACGAGGGTATGTGGACACACTCTCCCCCTCTCGTTGCTATGCATCTCCTAGACAGATCTTGCATGAGCATACGAATTTTTTTGAAATTGCATGCTACGTTTCCCAACAGTGGCATCCGAGCCAGGTCTATGCGTAGATGATATGCACGAGTAGAACACAAAGAGTTTTGGGCAGTGATCGTCATAATGCTTACCACCAATGTCTTATTTTCATTCGGCGGTATTGTTGGATGAAGCGGCCCGGACCAACCTTACATGACCACATTCATGAGACCGGTTCCACCGACAGACATGCAACTAGTTTTTCATAAAGCTGGCTGGCGGGTGTCTGTTTCTCCAACTTTAGTTGAATCAAATTTGACTGCAGCCGGTCCTTGTTGAATGTTAAAACAACAAACTCGATAAATCACCGTTGTGGTTTTGTGCCGTAGGTAAGAACGATTCTTGCTAGAAGCCCGTAGCAGCCACGTAAAACTTGCAACAACAAAGTAGAGGGCTTCTAACTTATTTTTGTAGGGCATGTTGTGATGTGATATGGTCAAGACATGATGTTATATACATTATTGTATGAGATTATCATGTTTTGTAAAAGTTATCGGCAACTGGCGGGAGCCTTATGGTTGTCGCTTAATTGTATGAAATGCAAATGCCATGTAATTGCTTTACTTTATCACTAAGCGGTAGTGATATTTGTAGAAGCAATAGTTGGTGAGACGACCATGACGCTATGATGAAGATCAAGGTGTCGAGACGGTGACACTGGAGATCATGACGTTGCTTTGGAGATGGAGATCAAAAGCACAAGATAATGATGGCCATATCATGTCACATATTTTGATTGCATGTGATGTTTATCTTTATGCATTTTATTATGCTTAATACGGTGGTAGCATTATAAGATGATCCCTTAACTAAATTTCAAGGTATAAGTGTTCTCCCCGAGTATGCACCGTTGTGAAAGTTCTTCATGCTGAGATACCACGGTGATGATCGGGTGTGATACACTCTACGTTCACATACAACGGGTGCAAGCCAGTTTTGCAAATGCGAAATACTCGGGTTAAACTTGACGAGCCGAGCATGTATAGACATGGCCTCGGAACACTGTGTACCAAAAGTTCAAACGTGAATCATATAATAGATATGATCAACATAGAGATGTTCACCATTGATGACTACTCCATCTCACATGATGATCGGACATGGTTTAGCTGATTTGGATCATGTATCATTTAGATGACTTAAGGGATGTCTATCTAACTGGGAGTTCTAAAGTAATATGATTAATTGAACTTAATTTATAATTAACTTAGTCTTGATAGTTTTTGCATATCTATGTTGTAGATCAATGGCCCGTGCTACCATTCCCTTGAATTTTAATGCATTCCTAGAGAAAGCTAAGTTCAGAGATGATGGTAGCAACTACACGGACTGGGTCCATAACTTGAGGATTATCCTCATTGTTGCACAAAAGAATTATGTCCTTGATGCACCG